>NW_027248366.1:691848-759348 GCF_041260155.1 Ptychodera flava
TATATATAAGGTCAAAGGTCATGAAGGTCACATGACATTTTGTCAAAAAAATTGTACTGCTAAGTTATCCCTATATACCAAAAATCAGACCTCTAGCTCTATTGGCTGGCTCAGAATTAGATATGCGCATAATTAATGAGGTATGGTCACGTGACATATTTGCAATAGATTTCTATCCCTTAGTAGTCCCTGTGTACCAAAATTTGGATCTCTAGCCCTATTGGTTAGCCTAGAATTAGATATGCGCATAATTAATGAGGTCTGGTCACGTGACATATTTGCAATAGATTTCTATCCATAGTAGTCCCTATGTACCAAAATTGGGATCTCTAGCCCAGTTGGTTAGCCTAGAATTAGATATGCGCATAATTAATGAGGTCTGGTCAAGTGACATATTTGTAATAGATTTCTATCACATAGTAGTCCCTGTGTACCAAAATTCGGATCTCTAGCCCTATTGGTTAGCCTACAATTAGATATGCGCATAATTAATGAGGTCTGGTCACGTGACATATTTGCAATAGATTTCTATCCCATAGTAGTCCCTGTGTACCAAAATTCGGATCTCTAGCCCTATTGGTTAACCTAGAATTAGATATGCGCATAATTAAAGAGGTCTGGTCGCGTGACATATTTGCAATAGATTTCTATCCCATAGTACTCCCTGTGTACCAAAATTTGGATCTCTAGCCCTATTGGTTAGCCTAGAATTAGATATGCGCATAATTAATGAGGTCTGGTCACGTGACATATTTGCAATGGATTTCTATCCCATAGTAGTCCCTGTGTACCAAAATTCGGATCTCTAGCCCTATTGGTTAGCCTAGAATTAGATATGCGCATAATTAATGAGGTCAAGGTCACGTGACCTGACCCAAAATATTTCGGTTAACATTAACAGCCAATGATCGTCTATGTCAAAAAAGAACCAGACTCCTAGCTCTATTGGCTAGCCTATAATGGGCATTTGTAAATCTAAAGGGGAGGTCAAAGGTCACTGAAAAATATGAAAAATAATACTTTAAAAATCTTCTTCTCAAAATCGGCAACACCTGTGACCTTGATATTTGGCATGAAGGGGCCTAACCCTATGGTCTACAAAAATATAGGACAGAATTTTGATTGGTTAATTTTTATGCAAATGAGGTCAATTTTAAAGTTTATTTTCAAAATAGCCGAAAGGTCACATGACCTTTTGTTATGGTCATGTGACCAAAAAATTACTTTTGCTGAGTTGTACCTGTGTACCAAATATGAAGTCTCTAGGTGCAACGGTGTTCGCATGGTAGTTGCAAAAGCTCGTCGTAAGAATAATAATAATAATAATAATAATAATAATAATAAAAAACAGAACGATTACAAGAGGGTTTCGCACCCATGGTGTCGAAACCCTAAATATAGCTGCAAGCAGCGATGACCGGGTTTCGACACAAGTAGCAGCATTAAGAGCAAAAGAAAATTAAATTGTGCGCATAATTAATGAAGTACAGGATGCAGTGTCATTAGGTCTCCCATCATACCAAATATGACGGGTGTACCACTTGTGGTTACTGAATTATGGACATATACGTATATTCAAGGTCAAAGGTCATCGAGGTCACATGACATTTTGTCAAAAAAATTGTATTGCTAAGTTATCCCTATATACCAAAAATCAGACCTCTAGCTCTATTGGCTGGCTCAGAATTAGATATGCGCATAATTAATGAGGTCTGGTCACGTGACATATTTGCAACAGATTTCTATCCCATAGTAGTCCCTGTGTACCAAAATTCGGATCTCTAGCCCTATTGGTTAGCCTAGAATTAGATATGCGCATAATTAATGAGGTCTGGTCACGTGACATATTTGCAATAGATTTCTATCCCATAGTAGTCCCTATGTACCACAATTGGGAGATCTAACCCTATTGGTTAGCCTAGAATTAGATATGCGCATAATTAATGAGGTCTGGTCACGTGACATATTTGCAATAGATTTCTATCCCATAGTAGTCCCTATGTACCACAATTGGGAGATCTAACCCTATTGGTTAGCCTAGAATTAGATATGCGCATAATTAATGAGGTCTGGTCACGTGACATATTTGCAATAGATTTCTATCCCATAGTAGTCCCTGTGTACCAAAATTCGGATCTCTAGCCCTATTGGTTAGCCTAGAATTAGATATGCGCATAATTAATGAGGTCTGGTCACGTGACATATTTGCAATAGATTTCTATCCCATAGTAGTCCCTGTGTACCAAAATTCGGATCTCTAGCCCTATTGGTTAGCCAAGAATTAGATATGCGCATAATTAATGAGGTCTGGTCACGTGACATATTTGCAATAGATTTCTATCCCATAGTAGTCCCTGTGTACCAAAATTCGGATCTCTAGCCCTATTGGTTAGCCTAGAATTAGATATGCGCATAATTAATGAGGTCTGGTCACGTGACATATTTGCAATAGATTTCTATCCCATAGTAGTCCCTGTGTACCAAAATTCGGATCTCTAGCCCTATTGGTTAGCCTAGAATAAGATATGCGCATAATTAATGAGGTCAAGGTCACGTGACCTGACCCAAAATATTTCGGTGAACATTAACAGCCAATGATCGTCTATGTCAAAAAGAACCAGACTCCTTGCTCTATTGGCTAGCCTATAATGGGCATTTGTAAATCTATAGGGAGGTCAAAGGTCACTGAAAAATATGAAAAATAATACTTTAAAAATCTTCTTCTCAAAATCGGCAACACCTGTGACCTTGATATTTGGCATGAAGGGGCCTAACCCTATGGTCTACAAAATTTAGGACAGAATTTTGATTGGTTCATTTTTATGCAAATGAGGTCAATTTTAAGTTTATTTTCAAAATGGCCGAAAGGTCACGTGACCTTTTGTTATGGTCATGTGACCAAAAAATTACTTTTGGTGAGTTGTACCTGTGTACCAAATATGAAGTCTCTAGGTGCAACAGTGTTCGCGTGGTAGTTGCAAAAGAAAGGCGGAAGAAGAAGAAGAAGAAGAATAATAATAATAATAAATATAGCTGCAAGCAGCGATGACCGGGTTTCGACATAAGTAGCAGCATTAAGAGCAAAAGAAAAATTAGATTGTGCGCATAATTAATGAAGTACAGGATGCAGTGTCATTAGGTCTCCCATCATACCACATATGAAATCTGTAGCACTTGTGGTTATCAAGTTGTGGACATATAGGTATATTTAAGGTCAAAGGTCATCGAGGTCACATGACATTTTGTCAAAAAATTTTTATTGCTAAGCTATCCCTATATACCAAAAATCAGACCTCTAGCTCTATTGGCTGGCTCAGAATTAGATATGCGCATAATTAATTAGGTACAGGATGTGGTGTCATAAGGTCTCCCATCATACCAAATATGAAGGGTCTAGCGCTTTGGGTTACTTAGTTATGCCCGTATATGTATATATAAGGTCAAAGGTCATGAAGGTCACATGACATTTTGTCAAAAAATTGTACTGCTAAGTTATCCCTATATACCAAAAATCAGACCTCTAGCTCTATTGGCTGGCTCAGAATTAGATATGCGCATAATTAATGAGGTACAGGATGTGATGTCATAAGGTCTCCCATCATACCAAATATGAAGGGTGTACCACTTGTGGTTACTGATCATGGAGGTCACATGACATTTTGTCAAAAAAATTGTAATGCTAAGTTATCCCTATATGCCAAAAATCAGACCTCTAGCTCTATTGGCTGGCTCAGAATTAGATATGCGCATAATTAATGAGGTCTGGTCACGTGACATATTTGCAATAGATTTCTATCCCATAGTAGTCCCTGTGTACCAAAATTCGGATCTCTAGCCCTATTGGTTAGCCTAGAATTAGATATGCGCATAATTAATGAGGTCAAGGTCACGTGACCTGACCCAAAATATTTCGGTGAACATTAACAGCCAATGATCGTCTATGTCGAAAAAGAACCAGACTCCTAGCTCTATTGGCTAGCCATAATGGCATTTGTAAATCTATAGGGAGGTCAAAGGTCACTGAAAAATATGAAAAATAATACTTTAAAAATCTTCTTCTCAAAATCGGCAAGACCTGTGACCTTGATATTTCGCATGAAGGGGCCTAACCCTATGGTCTACAAAAATTTAGGACAGAATTTTGATTGGTTAATTTTTATGCAAATGAGGTCAATTTTAAAGTTTATTTTCAAAATGGCCGAAAGGTCACGTGACCTTTTGTTATGGTCATGTGACCAAAAAATTACTTTTGGTGAGTTGTACCTGTGTACCAAATATGAAGTCTCTAGGTGCAACGGTGTTCGCGTGGTAGTTGCAAAAGAAAGGCGGAAGAAGAAGAAGAAGAAGAAGAAGAATAATAATAATAATATAGCTGCAAGCAGCGATGACCGGGTTTCGACGCAAATGGCAGCATAAGAGCAAAAGGAAAATTACATCTGCACCTTCCTAATGAATAATTGGCACATTTGCTAAAATGGTACTAAAAGTCATCCTTTCAACCTGGTAGTTTTGCATAAAACTTCTATCAAGTACTTATGCCAGTGTACCAAATATCAGACCTCTAGCTCTATTGGCTGGCTCAGAATCAGGTATGCGCATAATTAATGAGGTACAGGATGTGATGTCATAAGGTCTCCCATCATACCAAATATGAAGCGTGTAGCATTTGTGGTTATTGAGTTATGGACATATACGTATAATGAAGGTCAAAGGTCATCAAGGTCACATGACATTTTGTCAAAAAAATTGTAATGCTAAGCTGTCCTATATACCGAAAATCAGACCTCTAGCTCTTTTAGCTGGCTCAGAATTAGATATGCGCATAATTAATGAGGTACAGGATGTTGTGTCATAAGGTGTCCCATCATACCATACATGAAGGGTGTAGCACCTGTGGTTACTGAATTATGGACATAAACGTATATTCAAGGTCAAAGGTCAACGAGGTCACGTGACATTTGTCAAAAAAAATTGTATTGCTTAGTTATCCCTATATACCAAATATCAGACCTCTAGCTCTATTGGCTGGTTCAGAATTAGATATGCGCATAATTAATGAGGCTCTGGTCACGTGACATATTTGCGATAGATTTCTATCCCATAGTAGTCCCTGTGTACCAAAATTTGGATCTCCAGCCCTATTGGTTAGCCTAGAATTAGATATGCGCATAAATAATGAGGTCTGGTCACGTGACATATTTGCAATAGATTTCTATCCCACAGTAGTCCCTGTGTACCAAAATTCGGATCTCTAGCCCTATTGGTTAGCCTAGAATTAGATATGCGCATAATTAATGAGGTCTGGTCACGTGACATATTTGCAATAGATTTCTATCCCATAGTAGTCCCTGTGTACCAAAATTTGGATCTCCAGCCCTATTGGTTAGCCTAGAATTAGATATGCGCATAAATAATGAGGTCTGGTCACGTGACATATTTGCAATAGATTTCTATCCCATAGTAGTCCCTGTGTACCAAAATTCGGATCTCTAGCCCTATTGGTTAGCCTAGAATTAGATATGCGCATAATTAATGAGGTCTAGTCACGTGACATATTTGCAATAGATTTCTATCCCATAGTAGTCCCTGTGTACCAAAATTCGGATCTCTAGCCCTATTGGTTAGCCTAGAATTAGATATGCGCATAATTAATGAGGTCTAGTCACGTGACATATTTGCAATAGATTTCTATCCCATAGTAGTCCCTGTGTACCAAAATTCGGATCTCTAGCCCTATTGGTTAGCCTAGAATTAGATATGCGCATAATTAATGAGGTCAAGGTCACGTGACCTGACCCAAAATATTTCGGTGAACATTAACAGCCAATGATCGTCTATGTCGAAAAAGAACCAGACTCCTAGCTCTATTGGTTAGCCTATAATGGGCATTTGTAAATCTATAGGGAGGTCAAAGGTCACTGAAAAATATGAAAAATAATACTTTAAAAATCTTCTTCTCAAAATCGGCAACACCTGTGACCTTGATATTTGGCATGAAGGAGCCTAACCCTATGGTCTACAAAAATTTAGGACAGAATTTTGATTGGTTAATTTTTATGCAAATGAAGTCAATTTTAAAGTTTATTTTCAAAATGGCCGAAAGGTCACGTGACCTTTTGTTATGGTCATGTGACCAAAAAATTACTTTTGCTGAGTTGTACCTGTGTACCAAATATGAAGTCTCTAGGTGCAACGGTGTTCGCGTGGTAGTTGCAGAAGCGCGACGGAAGAAGAAGAAGAAGAAGAATAATAAATATAGCTGCAAGCAGCGATGACCGGGTTTCGACACAAGTAGCAGCATTAAGAGCAAAAGAAAAATTAGATTGTGCGCATAATTAATGAAGTACAGGATGCAGTGTCATTAGGTCTCCCATCATACCACATATGAAGTCTGTAGCACTTGTGGTTATCAAGTTGTGGACATATAGGTATATTTAAGGTCAAAGGTCATCGAGGTCACATGACATTTTGTCAAAAATTTTTTATTGCTAAGCTATCCCTATATACCAAAAATCAGACCTCTAGCTCTATTGGCTGGCTCAGAATTAGATATGCGCATAATTAATTAGGTACAGGATGTGGTGTCATAAGGTCTCCCATCATACCAAATATGAAGAGTCTAGCACTTGGGGTTACTTAGTTATGCCCATATATGTATATATAAGGTCAAAGGTCATGAAGGTCACATGACATTTGTCAAAAAATTGTACTGCTAAGTTATCCTTATATACCGAAAATCAGACCTCTAGCTCTATTGGCTGGCTCAGAATTAGATATGCGCATAATTAATTGGGTATAGGATGTGGTGTCAGAAGGTCTCCCATCATACCAAATATGAAAGGTGTAGCCCTTCTGGTTACTTAGTTATGGACATGTACGCATATTTGAGGTCAAAGGTCATCGAGGTCACATGATATTTTTGCCCAAAAAATTGTAATGCTATGTTATCCCTATATACCAAAAATTAGACCTCTAGCTCTATTGGCTGTCTCAGAATTAGATATGCGCATAATTAATGAGGTACAGGATGTGATGTCATAAGGTCTATGATCATACCAAATATGAAGGTGTAGCACTTGGGGTTACTTAGTTATGCCCATATATGTATATATAAGGTCAAAGGTCATGAAGGTCACATGACATTTTGTCAAAAAAATTGTACTGCTAAGTTATCCCTATATACCAAAAATCAGACCTCAAGCTCTATTGGCTGGCTCAGAATTAGATATGCGCATAATTAATGAGGTACAGGATGTGATGTCATAAGGTCTCCCATCATACCAAATATGAAGGGTGTACCACTTGTGGTTACTGAGTTATGGACATATACGTATATTCAAGGTCAACGGTCATCGAGTCACATGACATTTTGTCAAAAAAATTGTAATGATATGTTATCCCTATATACCAAAAATCAGACCTCTAGCTCTATTGGCTGGCTCAGAATAAGGTATGCGCATAATTAATGAGGTCTGGTCACGTGACATATTTGCAATAGATTTCTATCCCATAGTAGTCCCTGTGTACCAAAATTTGGATCTCTAGCCCTATTGGTTAGCCTAGAATTAGATATGCGCATAATTAATGAGGTCAAGGTCACGTGACCTGACCCAAAATATTTCTGTGAACATTAACAGCCAATGATCGTCTATGTCAAAAAGAACCGGACTCCTAGCTCTATTGGATAGCCTATAATGGGCATTTGTAAATCTATAGGGGAGGTCAAAGGTCACTGAAAAATATGAAAAATAATACTTTAAAAATCTTCTTCTCAAAATTGGCAACACCTGTGACCTTGATATTTGGCATGAAGGAGCCTAACCCTATGGTCTACAAAAATTTAGGACAGAATTTTGATTGGTTAATTTTTATGCAAATGAAGTCAATTTTAAAGTTTATTTTCAAAATGGCCGAAAGGTCACGTGACCTTTTGTTATGGTCATGTGACCAAAAAATTACTTTTGCTGAGTTGTACCTGTGTACCAAATATGAAGTCTCTAGGTGCAACGGTATTCGCATGGTAGTTGCAGAAGCGCGACGGAAGAAGAAGAAGAAGAAGAATAATAATAATAAAAAACAGAACGATTACAAGAGGGTTTCGCACCCATGGTGTCGAAACCCTAAATATAGCTGCAAGCAGCGATGACCGGGTTTCGACACAAGTAGCAGCATTAAGAGCAAAAGAAAAATTAGATTGTGCGCATAATTAATGAAGTACAGGATGCAGTGTCATTAGGTCTCCCATCATACCACATATGAAGTCTGTAGCACTTGTGGTTATCAAGTTGTGGACATATAGGTATATTTAAGGTCAAAGGTCATCGAGGTCACATGACATTTTGTCAAAAAAATTGTATTGCTAAGTTATCCCTATATACCAAAAATCAGACCTCTAGCTCTAATGGCTGGCTCAGAATTAGATATGCGCATAATTAATTAGGTACAGGATGTGGTGTCATAAGGTCTCCCATCATACCAAATATGAAGGGTCTAGCACTTGGGGTTACTTAGTTATGCCCATATATGTATATATAAGATCAAAGGTCATGAAGGTCACAGACATTTTGTCAAAAAATTGTACTGCTAAGTTATCCCTATATACCAAAATCAGACCTCTAGCGCTATTGGCTGGCTCAGAATTAGATATGCGCATAATTAATGAGGTACAGGATGTGGTGTCATAAGGTCTCCCATCATACCAAATATGAAGGGTGTTGCACTTGTGGTTACTTAGTTATGGACATATACGTATATTTAAGGTCAAAGGTCATCGAGGTCACATGATATTTTGTCATAAAAATTGTGTTGCTAAGTTATCCCTATATACCAAAAATCAGACCTCTAGCTCTATTGGCTGGCTCAGAATTAGATATGCGCATAATTAATGAGGTCTGGTCACGTGACATATTTGCAATAGATTTCTATCCCATAGTAGTCCCTGTGTACCAAAATTTGGATCTCTAGCCCTATTGGTTAGCCTAGAATTAGATATGCGCATAATTAATGAGGTCTGGTCACGTGACATATTTGCAATAGATTTCTATCCCATAGTAGTCCCTATGTACCAAAATTGGGATCTCTAGCCCAATTGGTTAGCCTAGAATTAGATATGCGCATAATTAATGAGGTCTGGTCACGTGACATATTTGCAATAGATTTCTATATCATAGTAGTCCCTGTGTACCAAAATTCGGATCTCTAGCCCTATTGGTTAGCCAAGAATTAGATACGCGCATAATTAATGAGGTCAAGGTCACGTGACCTGACCCAAAATATTTCGGTGAACATTAACAGCCAATGATCGTCTATGTCGAAGAGAACCAGACTCCTAGCTCTATTTGCTAGCCTATAATGGGCATTTGTAAATCTATAGGGGAGGTCAAAGGTCACTGAAAAATATGAAAAATAATACTTTAAAAATCTTCTTCTCAAAATCGGCAACACCTGTGACCTTGATATTTGGCATGAAGGGGCCTAACCCTATGGTCTACAAAAATTTAGGACAGAATTTTGATTGGTTAATTTTTATGCAAATGAGGTCAATTTTAAAGTTTATTTTCAAAATGGCCGAAAGGTCACGTGACCTTTTGTTATGGTCATGTGACAAAAAAATTACTTTTGCTGAGTTGTACCTGTGTACCAAATATGAAGTCTCTAGGTGCAACGGTGTTTGCATGGTAGTTGCAGAAGCTCGTCGCAAGAAGAAGAAGAATAATAATAATAATAAATATAGCTGCAAGCAGCGATGACCGGGTTTCGACAAAAGTAGCAGCATTAAGAGCAAAAGAAAAATTAGATTGGGCGCATAATTAATGAAGTACAGGATGCAGTGTCATTAGGTTTCCCATCATACCACATATGAAGTCTGTAGCACTTGTGGTTATCAAGTTGTGGACATATAGGTATATTCAAGGTAAAAGGTCATCGAGGTCACATGACATTTTGTCAAAAAATTTTTATTGCTAAGCTATCCCTATATACCAAAAATCAGACCTCTAGCTCTATTGGCTGGCTCAGAATTAGATATGCACATAATTAATTAGGTACAGGATGTGGTGTCATAAGGTCTCCCATCATACCAAATATGAAGGGTCTAGCACTTGGGGTCACTTAGTTATGCCATATATGTATATATAAGGTCAAACGTCATGAAGGTCACATGACATTTTGTCAAAAAAATTGTACTGCTAAGTTATCCCTATATACCAAAATCAGACCTCTAGCTCTATTGGCTGTCTCAAAATTAGATATGCGCATAATTTATGAGGTGCAGGATGTGGTGTCAGAAGGTCTCCCATCATACCAAAAATGAAGGGTGTACCACTTGTGGTTACTGAGTTATGGACATATACGTATATTCAAGGTCAAAGGTCATCGAGGTCACATGACATTTTGTCAAAAAAATTTTATTGCTAAGTTATCCCTATATACCAAAAATCAGACCTCTAGCTCTATTGGCTGGCTCAGAATTAGATATGCGCATAATTAATGAGGTCTGGTCATGTGACATATTTGCAATAGATTTCTATCCCATAGTAGTCCCTGTGTACCAAAATTTGGATCTCTAGCCCTATTGGTTAGCCTAGAACTAGATATGCACATAATTAATGAGGTCTGGTCACGTGACATATTTGCAATAGATTTCTATCCCATAGTAGTCCCTGTGTATCAAAATTCGGATCTCTAGCCCTATTGGTTAGCCTAGAATTAGATATGCGCATAATTAATGAGGTCTGGTCACGTGACATATTTGCAATAGATTTCTATCCCATAGTAGTCCCTGTGTACCAAAATTCGGATCTCTAGCCCTCTTGGTTAGCCTAGAATTAGATATGCGCATAATTAATGAGGTCTGGTCACGTGACATATTTGCAATAGATTTCTATCCCATAGTAGTCCCTGTGTACCAAAATTTGGATCTCTAGCCCTATTGGTTAGCCTAGAATTAGATATGCGCATAATTAATGAGGTCTGGTCACGTGACATATTTGCAATAGATTTCTATCCCATAGTAGTCCCTGTGTACCAAAATTCGGATCTCTAGCCCTATATGGTTAGCCTAGAATAAGATATGCGCATAATTAATGAGGTCAAGGTCACGTGACCTGACCCAAAATATTTCGGTGAACATTAACAGCCAATGATCGTCTATGTCGAAAAAGAACCAGACTCCTAGCTCTATTGGCTAGCCTATAATGGGCATTTGTAAATCTATATGGGAGGTCAAAGGTCACTGAAAAATATGAAAAATAATACTTTAAAAATCTTCTTCTCAAAATCGGCAAGACCTGTGACCTTGATATTTGGCATGAAGGGGCCTAACCCTATGGTCTACAAAAATTTAGGACAGAATTTTGATTGGTTAATTTTTATGCAAATGAGGTCAATTTTAAAGTTTATTTTCAAAATGGCCGAAAGGTCACGTGACCTTTTGTTATGGTCATGTGACCAAAAAATTACTTTTGCTGAGTTGTACCTGTGTACCAAATATGAAGTCTCTAGGTGCAACGGTGTTCGCGTGGTAGCTGCAAAAGCTCGTCGTAAGAAGAATAATAATAATAATAAAATATAGCTGCAAGCAGCGATGACCGGGTTTCGACACAAATAGCAGCATTAAGAGCAAAAGAAAATTAGATTGGCGCATAATTTATGAAGTACAGTATGTGATGTCATAAGGTCTCCAATGATACCAAATATGAAGTGTGTAGCACTTGTGGTTACTTAGTTATTGCCATATATGTATATTTGAGGTCAAAGGTCATCGAGGTCACATGACATTTGTCAAAAAAGTTGTATTGCTAAGTTATCCCTATATACCAAAAATCAGATCTCTAGCTCTATTGGCTGGCTCAGAATTAGATATGCGCATAATTAATTAGCTACAGGATGTGGTGTCATAAGGTCTCCCATCATACCAAATATGAAGGGTCTAGCACTTGGGGTTACTTAGTTATGCCCATATATGTATATATAAGGTCAAAGGTCATGAAGGTCACATGACATTTTGTCAAAAGAATTGTACTACTAAGTTATCCCTATATACCAAAATCAGACATCTAGCTCTATTGGCTGGCTCAAAATTAGATATGCGCATAATTAATGGGGTACAGGATGTGATGTCATAAGGTCTCCCATCATACCAAAAATGAAGGGTGTACCACTTGTGGTTACTGAGTTATGGACATAAACGTATATTCAAGGTCAAAGGTCATCGAGGTCACATGACATTTTGTCAAAAAAATTGTAATGCTAAGTTATCCCTATATACCAAAAATCGGACCTCTAGCTCTATTGGCTGGCTCAGAATTAGATATGCGCATAATTAATGAGGTCTGGTCATGTGACATATTTGCAATAGATTTCTATCCGATAATAGTCCCTATGTTCCAAAATTGGGATCTCAAGCCCTATTGGTTAGCCTAGAATTAGATATGCGCATAATTAATGAGGTCTGGTCACGTGACATATTTGCAATAGATTTCTATCCCATGATAGTCCCTGTGTACCAAAATTTGGATCTCTAGCCCTATTGGTTAGCCTAGAATTAGATATGCGCATAATTAATGAGGTCTGGTCACGTGACATATTGGCAATAAATTTCTATCCCATAGTAGTCCCTATGTACCAAAATTGGGATCTCTAGCCCTATTGGTTAGCCTAGAATTAGATATGCGTATAATTCATGAGGTCTGGTCACGTGACATATTTGCAATAGTTTTCTATCCCATAGTAGTCCCTGTGTACCAAATTCGGATCTCTAGCCCTATTGGTTAGCCTAGAATTAGATATGCGCATAATTAATGAGGTCTAGTCACATGACATAATTGCTATAGATTTCTATCCCATAGTAGTCCCTGTGTACCAAAATTCGGATCTCTAGCCCTATTGGTTAGCCTAGAATTAGATATGCGCATAATTAATGAGGTCTGGTCACATGACATATTTGCAATAGATTTTTATCCCATAGTAGTCCCTGTGTACCAAAATTCGGATCTCTAGCCCTATTGGTTAGCCTAGAATTAGATATGCGCATAATTGATGAGGTCTGGTCACGTGACATATTTGCAATAGATTTCTATCCCATAGAAGTCCCTGTGTACCAAAATTTGGATCTCTAGCCCTACTGTTTAGCCTAGAATTAGATATGCGCATAATTAATGAGGTCTGGTCACGTGACATTTTTGCAATAGATTTCTATCCCATAGTAGTCCCTGTGTACCAAATTCGGATCTCTAGCCCTATTGGTTAGCCCTAGAATTAGATATGCGCATAATTAATGAGGTCAAGGTCACCTGACCTGACCCAAAATATTTCCGTGAACATTAACAGCCAATGATCGTCTATGTCGAAAAGAACCAGACTCCTAGCTCTATTGGCTAGCCTATAATGGGCATTTGTAAATCTATAGGGGAGGTCAAAGGTCACTGAAAAATATGAAAAATAATACTTTAAAAATCTTCTTCTCAAAATCGGCAAGACCTGTGACCTTGATATTTGGCATGAAGGAGCCTAACCCTATGGTCTACAAAAATTTAGGACAGAATTTTGATTGGTTAATTTTTATGCAAATGAAGTCAATTTTAAAGTTTATTTTCAAAATGGCCGAAAGGTCACGTGACCTTTTGTTATGGTCATGTGACCAAAAAATTACTTTTGCTGAGTTGTACCTGTGTACCAAATATAAAGTCTCTAGGTGCAACGGTGTTCGCGTGGTAGTCACAGAAGTGCGACGGAAGAAGAAGAAGAAGAATAATAATAATAATAATAATAATAATAAAAAACAGAACGATTACAAGAGGGTTTCGCACCCATGGTGTCGAAACCCTAATAATAAAAAAACAGAACGATTACAATAGGGTTTCGCACCCATGGTGTCGAAACCCTAAAAACAGAACGATTACAAGAGGGTTTCGCACCCATGGTGTCGAAACCCTAAATATAGCTGCAAGCAGCGATGACCGGGTTTCGACACAAGTAGCAGCATTAAGAGCAAAAGAAAAATTAGATTGTGCGCATAATTAATGAAGTACAGGATGCAGTGTCATTAGGTCTCCCATCATACCACATATGAAGTCTGTAGCACTTGTGGTTATCAAGTTGTGAACATATAGGTATATTTAAGGCCAAAGGTCATCGAGGTCACATGACATTTTGTCAAAAAAAATTTTATTGCTAAGCTATCCCTATATACCAAAAATCAGACCTCTAGCTCTATTGGCTGGCTCAGAATTAGATATGCGCATAATTAATTAGGTACAGGATTCGGTGTCATAAGGTCTCCCATCATACCAAATATGAAAGGTCTAGCACTTGGGGTTACTTAGTTATGCCCATATATGTATATATAAGGTCAAAGGTCATCAAGGTCACATGACATTTTGTCAAAAAAATTGTACTGCTAAGTTATCCCTATATACCAAAAATCAGACATCTAGCTCTATTGGCTGGCTCAGAATTAGATATGCGCATAATTAATGAGGTACAGGATGTGATGTCATAAGGTCTCCGATCATACCAAATATGAAGGGTGTAGCACTTGTGGTTACTGAGTTATGGACATATACGTATATTCAAGGTCAAAGGTCATCGAGGTCACATGACATTTTGTCCAAAAAATTGTAATGCTAAGTTATCCCTATATACCAAAAATCAGACCTCTAGCTCTATTGGCTGGCTCAGAATTAGATATGCGCATAATTAATGAGGTCTGGTCACGTGACATATTTGCAATAGATTTCTATCCCATAGTAGTCCCTGTGTACCAAAATTCGGATCTCTAGCCCTATTGGTTAGCCAAGAATTAGATATGCGCATAATTAATGAGGTCAAGGTCACGTGACGTGACCCAAAATATTTCGGTGAACATTAACAGCCAATAATCGTCTATGTCGAAAAAGAACCAGACTCCTAGCTCTATTGGCTAGCCTATAATGGGCATTTGTAAATCTATAGGGAGGTCAAAGGTCACTGAAAAATATGAAAAATAATACTTTAAAAATCTTCTTCTCAAAATCGGCAAGACCTGTGACCTTGATATTTGGCATGAAGGGGCCTAACCCTATGGTCTACAAAAATTTAGGACAGAATTTTGATTGGTTAATTTTTATGCAAATGAGGTCAATTTTAAAGTTTATTTTCAAAATGGCCGAAAGGTCACATGACCTTTTGTTATGGTCATGTGACAAAAAAATTACTTTTGGTGAGTTGTACCTGTGTACCAAATATGAAGTCTCTAGGTGCAACGGTGTTCGCGTGGTAGTTGCAGAAGCTCGTCGCAAGAAGAAGAAGAATAATAATAATAATAATAATAAATATAGCTGCAAGCAGCGATGACCGGGTTTCGATACAAGTGGCAGCATTAGAGCAAAAGAAAAATTAGATCTGGACATACCTAATGAATAATTGGCACATTTGTTAAAATGGTACTAAAAGTCATCCTTTCAACCTGGTAGTTTTGCATAAAACTTCTATCAAATACTTATGCCAGCGTACCAAATATCAGACCTCTAATTCTATTGGCTGGCTCAGAATTAGATATGCGCATAATTAATGAGGTACAGGATGTGATGTCATAAGGCCTCCCATCATACCAAATATGAAGGGTGTAGCACTTGTGGTTACTTAGTTATGGCCATATATGAATATTTGAGGTCAAAGGTCATCGAGGTCACGTGACATTTTGTCAAAAAAATTGTATTGCTAAGTTATCCCTATATACCAAAAATCAGACCTCTAGCTCTATTGGCTGGCTCAGAATTAGATATGCGCATAATTAATGAGGTACAGGATATGATGTCATAAGGTCTCCCATCATACCAAACATGAAGCGTGTAGCACTTTTGGTTACCGAGTTATGGACATATACGTATATTGAAGGTCAAAGGTCATCGAGGTCACATGACATTTTGTTAAAAAAATTGTATTGCTAAGTTATCCCTATATACCAAAAATCAGACCTCTAGCTCTATTGGCTGGCTCAGAATTAGATATGCGCATAATTAATGAGGTACAGGATGTGATGTCATAAGGTCTCCCATCATACCAAATATGAAGGGTGTAGCACTTGGGGTTACTTGGTTATGGCCATATATGTATATTTGAGGTCAAAGGTCATCGAGGTCACATGACATTTTGTCAAAAAAATTGTATTGCTAAGTTATCCCTATATACCAAAAATCAGACCTCTAGCTCTATTGGCTGGCTCAGAATTAGATATGCGCATAATTAATGAGGTACAGGATGTGATGTCATAAGGTCTCCCATCATACCAAATATGAAGGGTGTAGCACTTGGGGTTACTTAGTTATGGCCATATATGATATTTGAGGTCAAAGGTCATCGAGGTCACGTGACATTTTGTCAAAAAATTGTATTGCTAAGTTATCCCTATATACCGAAAATCAGACCTCTAGCTCTATTGGCTGGCTCAGAATTAGATATGCGCATAATTAATGAGGTAGAGAATGTGATGTCTTAAGGTCTCCCATCATACCAAATATGAAGGGTGTAGCACTTGTGGTTACTGAGTTATGGACATATACGTTTTTTCAAGGTCAAAGGTCATGAAGGTCACATGACATTTAGTCAAAAAAATTGTATTGCTAGGTTATCCCTATATACCAAAAATCAGACCTCTAGCTCTATTGGCTGGCTCAGAATTAGATATGCGCATAATTAATGAGGTACAGGATGTGATGTCATAAGGTCTCCCATCATACCAAATATGAAGGGTGTACCACTTGTGGTACTTAGTTATGGCCATATATGTATATTGAGGTCAAAGGTCATCGAGGTCACATGACATTTTGTCAAAAAAATTGTATTGCTAAGTTATCCCTATATACCAAAAATCAGACCTCTAGCTCTATTGGCTGGCTCAGAATTAGATATGCGCATAATTAATGAGGTCTGGTCACGTGACATATTTGCAATAGATTTCTATCCCATAGTAGTCCCTGTGTACCAAAATTCGGATCTCTAGCCCTATTGGTTAGCCTATAATTAGATATGCGCATAATTAATGAGGTCTGGTCACGTGACATATTTGCAATAGATTTCTATCCCATAGTAGTCCCTGTGTACCAAAATTTGGATCTCTAGCCCTATTGGTTAGCCTAGAATTAGATATGCGCATAATTAATGAGGTCTGGTCACGTGACATATTTGCAATAGATTTCTATCCCATAGTAGTCCCTGTGTACCAAAATTCGGATCTCTAGCCCTATTGGTTAGCCTAGAATTAGATATGCGCATAAATAATGAGGTCAAGGTCACGTGACCTGATCCAAAATATATCGGGGAACATTAACAGCCGATGATCGTCTGTGTCGAAAAAGAACCAGACTCCTAGCTCTATTGGCTAGCCTGTAGTGGGCATTTGTAAATCTACAGGGAGGTCAAAGGTCACTGAAAAATATGAAAAATAATACTTTAAAAATCTTCTTCTCAAAATCGGCAAGACCTGTGACCTTGATATTTGGCATGAAGGGGCCTAACCCTATGGTCTACAAAAATTTAGGACAGAATTTTGATTGGTTGATTTTTATGCAAATGAGGTCAATTTTAAAGTTTATTTTCAAAATGGCCGAAAGGTCACGTGACCTTTTGTTATGGTCATGTGACAAAAAAATTACTTTTGGTGAGTTGTACCTGTGTACCAAATATGAAGTCTCTAGGTGCAACGGTGTTTGCATGGTAAAGGCAGAAGTGCGGCGGAAGAAGAAGAAGAATAATAATAATAATAAATATAGCTGCAAGCAGCAATGACCGGGTTTCGACGCAAGTAGCAGCATTAAGAGCAAAAGAAAAATTAGATTGGGCGCATAATTAATGAAGTAGAGGATGCAGTGTCATTAGGTCTCCCATCATACCACATATGAAGTCTGTAGCACTTGTGGTTATCAAGTTGTGGACATATAGGTATATTTAAGGTCAAAGGTCATCGAGGTCACATGACATTTTGTCAAAAAATTTTTATTGCTAAGCTATCCCTATATACCAAAAATCAGACCTCTAGCTCTATTGGCTGGCTCAGAATTAGATATGCGCATAATTAATTAGGTACAGGATGTGGTGTCATAAGGTCTCCCATCATACCAAATATGAAGGGTCTAGCACTTGGGGTTACTTAGTTATGCCCATATATGTATATACAAGGTCAAAGGTCATGAAGGTCACATGACATTTTGTCAAAAAAATTGTACTGCTAAGTTATCCCTATATACCAAAAATCAGACCTCTAGCTCTATTGGCTGGCTCAGAATTAGATATGCGCATAATTAATGAGGTACAGGATGTGATGTCATAAGGTCTCCCATCATACCAAATATGAAGGGTGTACCACTTGTGGTTACTGAGTTATGGACATATACGTATATTCAAGGTCAAAGGTCATCGAGGTCACATGACATTTTGTCACAAAAATTGTAATGCTAAGTTATCCCTATATACCAAAAATCAGACCTCTAGCTCTATTGGCTGGCTCAGAATTAGATATGCGCATAATTAATGAGGTCTGGTCACATGACATATTTGCAATAGATTACTATCCCATAGTAGTCCCTATGTACCAAAATTGGGATCTCTAGCCCTATTGGTTATACTAGAATTAGATATGCGCATAATTAATGAGGTCTGGTCACGTGACATATTTGCAATAGATTTCTATCCCATAGTAGTCCTTGTGTACCAAAATTCGGATCTCTAGCCCTATTGGTTAGCCTAGAATTAGATATGCGCATAATTAATGAGGTCTGGTCACGTGACATATTTGCAATAGATTTCTATCCCATAGTAGTCCCTGTGTACCAAAATTTGGATCTCTAGCCCTATTGGTTAGCCTAGAATTAGATATGCGCATAATTAATGAGGTCTGGTCACGTGACATATTTGCAATATATTTCTATCCCATAGTAGTCCCTGTGTACCAAAATTCGGATCTCTAGCCCTATTGGTTAGCCTAGAATTAGATATGCGCATAATTAATGAGGTCAAGGTCACGTGACCTGACCCAAAATATTTCGGTGAACATTAACAGCCAATGATCATCTATGTCGAAAAAGAACCAGACTCCTAGCTCTATTGGCTAGCCTATAATGAGCATTTGTAAATCTGTAGGGGAGGTCAAAGGTCACTGAAAAATATGAAAAATAATACTTTAAAAATCTTCTTCTCAAAATCGGCAAGACCTGTGACCTTGATATTTGGCATGAAGGGGCCTAACCCTATGGTCTACAAAAATTTAGGACAGAATTTTGATTGGTTAATTTTTATGCAAATGAGGTCAATTTTAAAGTTTATTTTCAAAATGGCCGAAAGGTCACATGACCTTTTGTTATGGTCATGTGACCAAAAAATTACTTTTGGTGAGTTGTACCTGTGTACCAAATATGAAGTCTCTAGGTGCAACGGTGTTCGCGTGGTAGTTGCAAACGAAAGGCGGAAGAAGAAGAAGAAGAAGAAGAAGAAGAAGAATAATAATAATAATAAAAACAGAACGATTACAATAGGGTTTCGCACCCATGGTGTCGAAACCCTAAATATAGCTGCAAGCAGCGATGACCGGGTTTCGACACAAGTAGCAGCATTAAGAGCAAAAGAAAAATTAGATTGTGCACATAATTAATGAAGTACAGGATGCAGTGTCATTAGGTCTCCCATCATACCACATATGAAGTCTGTAGCACTTATGGTTATCAAGTTGTGGACATATAGGTATATTTAAGGTCAAAGGTCATCGAGGTCACATGACATTTTGTCAAAAAATTTTTATTGCTAAGCTATCCCTATATACCAAAAATCAGCCTCTAGCTCTATTGGCTGGCTCAGAATTAGATATGCGCATAATTAATTAGGTACAGGATGTGGTGTCATAAGGTCTCCCATCATACCAAATATGAAGGGTCTAGCACTTGGGGTTACTTAGTTATGCCCATATATGTATATATAAGGTCAAAGGTCATGAAGGTCACATGACATTTTGTCAAAAAAATTGTACTGCTAAGTTATCCCTATATACCAAAAATCAGACCTCTAGCTCTATTGGCTGGCTCATAATTAGATATGCGCATAATTAATGAGGTAAAGGATGTGATGTCATAAGGTCTCCCATCATACCAAATATGAAGGGTGTACCACTTGTGGTTACTGAGTTATGGACATATACGTATATTCAAGGTCAAAGGTCATCGAGGTCACATGACATTTTGTCAAAAAAATTGTAATGCTAAGTTATCCCTATATACCAAAAATCAGACCTCTAGCTCTATTGGCTGGCTCAGAATTAGATATGCGCATAATTAATGAGGTCTGGTCACGTGACATATTTGCAATAGATTTCTATCCCATAGTAGTCCTGTGTACCAAATTTGGATCTCTAGCCCTATTGGTTAGCCTAGAATTAGATATGCGCATATTTAATGAGGTCTGGTCACGTGACATATTGCAATAGATTTCTATCCCATAGTAGTCCCTGTGTACCAAAATTGGGATCTCTAGCCCTATTGGTTAGCCTAGAATTAGATATGCGCATAATTAATGAGGTCTGGTCACGTGACATATTTGCAATAGATTTCTATCCCATAGTAGTCCCTGTGTACCAAAATTCGGATCTCTAGCCCTATTGGTTAGCCTAGAATTAGATATGCGCATAATTAATGAGGTCTGGTCACGTGACATATTTGCTATAGATTTCTATCCCATAGTAGTCCCTGTGTACCAAAATTCGGATCTCTAGCCCTATTGGTTAGCCTAGAATTAGATATGCGCATAATTAATGAGGTCTGGTCATGTGACATATTGACAATAGATTTCTATCCCATAGTACACCCTGTGTACCAAATTGGGCTCTCTAGCCCTATTGGTTAGCCTAGAATTAGATATGCGCATAAGTAATGAGGTCAAGGTCACGTGACCTGACCCAAAATATTTCGGTGAACATTAAGAACCACTGATGGTCTATGTCGAAAAAGAACCAGACTCCTAGCTCTATTGGCTAGCCTGTAATGGGCATTTGTAAATCTACAGGGGAGGTCAAAGGTCACTGAAAAATATGAAAAATAATACTTTAAAAATCTTCTTCTCAAAATCGGCCAGGCCTGTGACCTTGAAATTTGGCATGAAGGAGCCTAGCCTTATGGTCTACAAAAATTTAGGACAGAATTTTGATTTATTAATTTTTATGCAAATGAGGTCAATTTGAAAGTTTGTTTTCAATATGGCCGCCAGGTCACGTGACCTTTTGTTATGGTCATGTGACAAAAAAATTACTTTTGGTGAGTTGTACCTGTGTACCAAATATGAAGTCTCTAGGTTCAACAGTGTTCGCGTGGTAGTTGCAAAAGAAAGGCGGAAGAAGAAGAATAATAATAATAAAAAACAGAACGATTACAATAGGGTTTCGCACCCATGGTGTCGAAACCCTAATAATAATAATAAAAAACAGAACGATTACAAGAGGGTTTCGCACCCATGGTGTCGAAACCCTAATAAAAAACATAACGATTACAATAGGGTTTCGCACCCATGGTGTCGAAACCCTAAATATAGCTGCAAGCAGCGATGACCGGGTTTCGACACAAGTAGCAGCATTAAGAGCAAAAGAAAAATTAGATTGTGCGCATAATTAATGAAGTACAGGATGCAGTGTCATTAGGTCTCCCATCATACCACATATGAATTCTGTAGCACTTGTGGTTATCAAGTTGTGGACATATAGGTATATTCAAGGTCAAAGGTCATCGAGGTCACATGACATTTTGTCAAAAATTTTTTATTGCTAAGCTATCCCTATATACCAAAAATCAGACCTCTAGCCCTATAGACTGGCTCAGAATTTGATATGCGCATAATTAATTGGGTACAGGATGTGGTGTCATAAGGTCTCCAATCATACCAAATATGAAGGGTCTAGCACTTGGGGTTACTTAGTTATGCCCATATATGTATATATAAGGTCAAAGGTCATGAAGGTCACATGACATTTTGTCAAAAAAATTGTACTGCTAAGTTATCCCTATATACCAAAAATCAGACCTCTACCTCTATTGGCTGGCTCAGATTAGATACGCGCATAATTAATGAGGTAGAGGATGTGATGTCATAAGGTCTCCCATCATACCAAATATGAAGGGTGTACCACTTGTGGTTACTGAGTTATGGACATATACGTATATTCAAGGTCAAAGGTCATCGAGGTCACATGACATTTTGTCAAAAAAATTGTAATGCCAAGTTATCCCTATATACCAAAAATCAGACCTCTAGCTCTATTGGCTGGCTCAGAATTAGATATGCGCATAATTAATGAGGTCTGGTCACGTGACATATTTGCAATAGATTTCTATCCCATAGTAGTCCCTGTGTACCAAAATTTGGATCTCTGGCCCTATTGGTTAGCCTAGAATTAGATATGCGCATAATTAATGAGGTCTGGTCACGTGACATATTTGCAATAGATTTCTATCCCATAGTAGTCCCTGTGTACCAAAATTCGGATCTCTAGCCCTATTGGTTAGCCTAGAATTAGATATGCGCATAATTAATGGGGTCTGGTCACGTGACATATTTGCAATAGATTTCTATCCCATAGTAGTCCCTGTGTACCAAAATTTGGATCTCTAGCCCTATTGGTTAGCCTAGAATTAGATATGCGCATAATTAATGAGGTCTGGTCACGTGACATATTTGCAATAGATTTCTATCCGATAGTAGTCCCTGTGTACCAAAATTCGGATCTCTAGCCCTATTGGTTAGCCTAGAATTAGATATGCGCATAATTAATGAGGTCAAGGTCACGTGACCTGACCCAAAATATTTCGGTGAACATTAACAGCCAATGATCGTCTATGTCAAAAAAGAACCAGACTCCTAGCTCTATTGGCTAGCCTATAATGGGCATTTGTAAATCTATAGGGGAGGTCAAAGGTCACTGAAAAATATGAAAAATAATACTTTAAAAATCTTCTTCTAAAAATCGGCAACACCTGTGACCTTGATATTTGGCATGAAGGGGCCTAACCCTATGCTCTACAAAAATATAGTACAGAATTTTGATTGGTTAATTTTTATGCAAATGAGGTCAATTTTAAAGTTTATTTTCAAAATGGGCGAAAGGTCACGTGACCTTTTGTTATGGTCATGTGACCAAAAAATTACTTTTGGTGAGTTGTACCTGTGTACCAAATATGAAGTCTCTAGGTGCAACGGTGTTCGCGTGGTAGTTGCAAAAGAAAGGCGGAAGAAGAAGAAGAAGAAGAATAATAAATATAGCTGCAAGCAGCGATGACCGGGTTTCGACACGAGTGGCAGCATTAGAGCAAAAAAAAAGTTACAGTATGCGCATAATGAATATGTCCAGTATGTGGTGTCATAAGGTTTCCCATCATACCAAATATGAAGGATGTAGCACTTGTGGTTACTTAGTTATTGACATATACTCATATTTAAGGTCAAAGGTCATGGAGATCACATGACATTTTGTCTCAAAATTTCTATTGGTAAGCTATCCCAATATACCAAAAATCAGACCTCTAGCTCTATTGGCTGGCTAAGAATTAGATATGCGCATAATTAATGAGGTACAGGATGTGGTGTCATAAGTTCTCCCATCATACCAAATATGAAGCGTGTAGCACTTGTAGTGACTGAGTTATGGAAATATACGTATATTCAAGGTAAGAGGTCATCGAGGTCACATGACATTCTGTCAAAAAAATATTATTGCTAAGTTATCCCTATATACCAAAAATCAGACCTCTAGCTCTATTGGCTAGCTCAGAATTAGATATGCGCATAATTAATGAGGTACAGGTTGTAGTGTCATAAGGTCTCCCATCATACCAAATATGAAGGGTGTAGCACTTGTGGTTACTTAGTTATGGACATATACTCATATTTAAGGTCAAAGGTCATCGAGGTCAAATAATATTTTGTCAAAAAATTGTAATGCTAAGTTATCCCTATATACCAAAAATCAGACATCTAGCTCTATTGGCTGGCTCAGAATTAGATATGCGCATAATTAATGAGGTACAGGATGTGATGTCATAAGGTCTCCCATCATACCAAATATGAAGGGTGTACCACTTGTGGTTACTTAGTAATGGACATATACGTATATTCAAGGTCAAAGGTCATCGAGGTCACATGACATTTTGTCAAAAAAAATTTAATGCTAAGTTATCCCTATATACCAAAAATCAGACCTCTACCTCTATTGGCTGGCTCAGAATTAGATATGCGCATAATTAATGAGGTCTGGTCACGTGACATATTTGCAATAGATTTCTATCCCATAGTAGTCCCTGTGTACCAAAATTCGGATCTCTAGCCCTGTTGGTTAGCCTAGAATTAGATATGCGCATAATTAATGAGGTCTGGTCACGTGACATATTTGCAATAGATTTCTATCCCATAGTAGTCCCTGTGTACCAAAATTCGGATCTCTAGCCCTATTGGTTAGCCTAGAATTAGATATGCGCATAATTAATGAGGTCTGGTCACGTGACATATTTGCAATAGATTTCTATCCCATAGTAGTCCCTGTGTACCAAAACTCGGATCTCTAGCCCTATTGGTTAGCCTAGAATTAGATATGCGCATAATTGATGAGGTCAAGGTCACGTGACCTGACCCAAAATATTTCGGTGAACATTAACAGCCAATGATCGTCTATGTCGAAAAAGAACCAGACTCCTAGCTCTATTGGCTAGCCTATAATGGGCATTTGTAAATCTACAGGGGAGGTCAAAGGTCACTGAAAAATATGAAAAATAATACTTTAAAAATCTTCTTCTCAAAATCGGCAAGACCTGTGACCTTGATATTTGGCATGAAGGGGCCTAACCCTATGGTCTACAAAAATTTAGGACAGAATTTTGATTGGATAATTTTTATGCAAATGAGGTCAATTTTAAAGTTTATTTTCAAAATGGCCGAAAGGTCACGTGACCTTTTGTTATGGTCATGTGACCAAAAAATTACTTTTGCTGAGTTGTACCTGTGTACCAAATATGAAGTCTCTAGGTGCAACGGTGTTCGCGTGGTAGTTGCAGAAGCGCGACGGAAGAAGAATAATAATAATAATAATAATAATAAAAAACAGAACGATTACAAGAGGGTTTCGCACCCATGGTGTCGAAACCCTAATAATAATAAAAAACAGAACGATTACAAGAGGGTTTCGCACCCATGGTGTCGAAACCCTAAAAAACAGAACGATTACAAGAGGGTTTCGCACCCATGGTGTCGAAACCCTAAATATAGCTGCAAGCAGCGATGACCGGGTTTCGACACAAGTGGCAGCATTAGAGCAAAAGAAAAATTAGATTGTGCGCATAATAATAGAGTACAGGTACAGTGTCATAAGGTCTCCCATCATACCACATATGAAGTCTGTAGCACTTGTGGTTACCAAGTTGTGGACATATAGGTATATTTAAGGTCAAAGGTCATCGAGGTCACATGACATTGTGTCAAAAAAATTGTATTGCTAAGCTATCCCTATATACCAAAAATCAGACCTCCAGCTCTATTGGCTAGCTCAGAATTAGATATGCGCATAATTAATGAGGTACAGGATGTGGTGTCATAAGGTCTCCCATCATACCAAATATGAAAGGTGTAGCCCTTCTGGTTACTTAGTTATGGCCATATATGTATATTTAAGGTCAAAGGTCATCGAGGTCATATGACATTTTGTCAAAAAAATTGTATTGCTAAGTTATCCCTATATATCAAAAATCAGACCTCTAGCTCTATTGGCTGGCTCAGAATTAGATATGCGCATAATTAATTAGGTACAGGATGTGGTGTCATAAGTTCTCCCATCATACCAAATATGAAGGGTGTAGCACTTGGGGTTACTTAGTTATGGCCATATATGTATATTTGAGGTCAAAGGTCATCGGGGTCACATGACATTTTGTCAAAAAAATTGTATTGCTAAGTTATCCCTATATACCAAAAATCAGACCTCTAGCTCTATTGGCTGGCTCAGAATTAGATATGTGCATAATTAATGAGGTACAGGATGTGGTGTCATAAGGTCTCCCATCATACCAAATATGAAGGGTGTAGCACTTGGGGTTACTTAGTTATGGCCATATATGTATATTTGAGGTCAAAGGTCATCGAGGTCACATGACATTTTGTCAAAAAAATTGTATTGCTAAGTTATCCCTATATACCAAAAATCAGACCTGTAGCTCTATTGGCTGGCTCAGAATTAGATATGCGCATAATTAATGAGGTACAGGATGTGGTGTCATAAGGTCTCCCATCATACCAAATATGAAGGGTGTAGCACTTGTGGTTACTGAGTTATGGACATATACTCATATTTAAGGTCAAAGGTCATCGAGGTCACATGACATTTTGTCAAAAAAATTGTATCGCTAAGCTATCCCTATATACCAAAAATAAGATCTCTAGCTCAATTGGCTGGCTCAGAATTAGATATGCGCATAATTAATTAGGTTCAGAATGTGGTGTCATAAGGTCTCCCACCATACCAAATATGAAGGGTGTAGCACTTGTGGTTACTAAGTTATGGACATATACGTATATTCAAGGTCAAAGGTCATGGAGGTCACATGACATTTTGTCAAAAAAATTGTATTGCTAAGTTATCCACATATACCAAAAACCAGACCTCCAGCTCTTTTGGCTTGCCTAGAATTGGATATGTGCATAATAAGTAAAGCAAAATATAGTTGGTCATGTGACATCTTGTCAAAAAAGGACAGTTTGCATCCCCAAAATTTTGATGTGAAATGTGGTCCACCACTGGTCAATGTTCAATAGACACTGGCCAGTTGGCACTCTTACATAGGCCAGAATAAGCCTTTGCTATAGCATAGCTGCATAGGTATAGGGAAGGTCAAAGGTCATAGAAAAATCAGAAAAATAATACTTTAAAAATCTTCTTCTCAAAATCGGCAAGACCTGTGACCTTGATTTTTGGCATAAAGGAGCATGGCTATATGGTCTACAAAATGACCTCGCGGAATTTTGATAGATGAATATTTATGCAAATGAGAGGCATTTAAAAGTTTAAATTTAAGATTGACGGCAGGTCATGTGACCTGTTGCCATGGTAACGAAATAGAAAAATATGGTCTTTGAGTTTTACCTATGTGCCAAATTGGAAGTCATTTGGTATAACGGTATTCGAATGGCAAGCATGAAAAGGTGGCGGAACAATAATAATAAAAAACATAACGATTACAAGAGGGTTTCGCACCCATAGTGTCGAAACCCTAATAATAATAAAAAACAGAACGATTACAATAGGGTTTCGCACCCATGGTGTCGAAACCCTAATAAAAAACAGAACGATTACAAGAGGGTTTCGCACCCATGGTGTCGAAACCCTAATAATAAGAAAAACCCAATGAAAGCAATAGGGGAAAGCTGTAGGCTTATGGGCCATGGTACACATACACGGGGATATGCTGTTGAGATGCTTAGGTCAAAGGTAGAGCTACTAGGTCAAAGGTCATCCGTTACCCACGAAGATAGTCCGGTTCAAAAAGTAGTGCCTGTCTCTATGCTTGAATAGCAGCTGATCAGCACTCAGTTTGTGGCTTACAAAGATGGAGCATGGGTTGTAAGTTGATTTTAGAGCCAACATGAGATTCATTGCAAAATCAGATCAGTTTTTTCAGAATGTGAAGCAAGCGAGCTTTCATCTCATTGAGTTACGTACGAGGCCAGCCTATAGCTTATGAATAGGGAATATGCTCAGCCAGCATTAGTGCACAGGGGCTGCTAATGCCAATGCTGGGCAAGCCAATAGAGCTAGGGGTCTGATTTTTGGTACATGGGCAGAAGTGTGAAAGCCAAGATTTTTGGCAAAAAGTCACGTGACCAGGATGACCTTTGACCTCGATTTCACGAATAGGCCTGTAAATCAGTAACCACAAGTGCTACTGCCTTGATATTTGGTTGGATGGAAGACAATATGGTACCACATCACGTAGCTCATTAATTATGCGCATATCTAATTCTGGGCTAGCCGATAGAGCTAGGGATCTGATTTTTGGTACACAGGCAGAAGTATAGCAGTAAAGTTTGTTGGCAAAATGTCACGTGAGCAGGATGACCTTTGACCTCAAAAACTTTGTTTGCTTCCTCATAGCAAAAATCAGACCAGTTGCAGTATCTGGTACTCCAGAATTGCATATGTGCACATTTAATAATGTGCTACGTGATGCCAAGGTCAAAGGTCAAGGGGCATTCCCAAAATTTTGGTTTTCAATATGTGGTCCCAAAAAGGTCGTTGTTCAAGACACGCTGGCCCGTTGGGACCCTTACATAGGTCAGAAAAAGCCTTTGCCATAGCTTAGCTGCACAGGTAGAGAAAGGTCAAAGGTCATAGAAAAATCAGAAAAATAATACTTTAAAAATCTTCTTCTCAAAATTGGCAAATCCTGTCACCTTGATGTTTGGCATGAAGGAGCAAGGCTATAAGGTCTAAAAAGTGACTGGAGCAGAATTTTGATTTATCACTTTTTATGCAAATGAGCTCAATTTTAAAGTTTATTTTCAAAATGGCCGAAATGTCACGTGACCCATTGTTATGGTAATGAGATCAAAAAATTACTTGCCAGGTGTTTTATCTATATGCCAAATTTGGAGACTCTAGGTGCAACAGTGTTCGAATGGCAAGCGCATTTAGGAGGCGGAAGAAAAATAATAATAATAATAATAAAAAACAGAACGATTACTATAGGGTTTCGCACCCATGGTGTCGAAACCCTAAAAAACAGAACGATTACAAGAGGGTTTCGCACCCATGGTGTCGAAACCCTAATAAAAAACAGAACGATTACAAGAGGGTTTCGCACCCATGGTGTCGAAACCCTAATAATAATAATAAAAAACGGAACGATTACTAGAGGGTTTCGGACCCGAGGTCTCGAAACCCTAATTATGGCGTGCACAACGGCCATTCTATAACACCTGACGACTAAACATATATATGCTCCCACAATTGCCGTGTTCTGATATACCTGAGATTTACGGATATCTAAAAATATGGATGTATCTAAAAACTAGGGTGAAACGAAGTCTCTGAGAAATTGTAATATTGAAATGTTTGCCGTACAATATCAAGTCTTGACTCGATATTTGTATTTATGTGTATTCATTCAGGGTGCGTTCAAATTTTTTTATAAACAATACTGTTGATGCATACATATATAGCAGAATGAACGAAATATTTGAGGACGATAGTGAAATTAGTAGAAATAAGAAGAGCAAATATTTGTGATTCAGACAACTGGCTTGTTGCAAAGGATTTCCACCGTCTCAGTTTTCCGAATCTTGTTTTTCTGCATAGTAGAGTATCACGTATGGCGGCCATTTTGAATTTCAAATATCCGTTCGGTATACGTAAATCTTGGGTATTATTTTGTTTCAGATCTCTCATACCAAAATTTGTACGGTGACCATAGATTTTGATAGAAAATGGTTGAAAGATTCCTTGAGAAAAGCTTGAGTAAAAGCTAAGGTCTTTCTCTTTCCAGGCGCATATTACCTTAGGATGGAAAATAAAAATTTGAATGCCTGATTCCGATCATCATATCGTTATATACCAGGGTATATCTAACTTTTCCTTAATTTGGAAAGCTGCACTCTGACCATCTGAAATGTGTTAAATGCATGATATTTGAAGGTTTGTAAAATGTTTTGTCCAACTTTTCTCAGCCCAGGAAAATTTTAACCATATTTTGCCACAATCAACATTCAACATTCCGGGTACCATACAAAATTTTGGCACTAGAGAAACAAATTACCATTTACCAATATTTAAACTTCAAAAATGGCTGCCGTTCTTGTAAATTTGATGGAGAAAAAAACATTGAAATCTTAGACAAGATGGTGAAAGGTTAAATTCCTTATAACGTGCCTCAAAATTAATGTAAACAAGCAGTATACTTGTGCATTATTGTTAAAACCTTTTAAAGTTGGAGTGTCTGTCCCCGAGTTGCGTTCCCCGCGGACTAATTTTCTTTGTGGACAGGCTAGGGTTTAAAGCTCCGTTAGCTAATGCTCTGAATTGTAACATTCCGCGAGAAGTATAAAAATATATTCGTTGTATTGTACACGTATAATTAAAATATTTTCCACAGTTGCAGCCATTGCCCCTCAACGTTCATACAATAAATTTACATCTCATATTTTGTAGGGTACGTAGGAAGTGGAAAGATAAGGACATTTTTGAGAACGTTGGGGGCGTTCTTATGATCAAAGAATTATCAGTCTAGGCATTTCGTAAAATTGACTTAGAAAAACCTCTTTCGACACTTAGATATGTAACGCCCTCCCTTGTAGAGATTTTATCTTGAAGCGTCCCGGCCCTCACGTGCCCAAGGCGTGTGAAGGTTGGTTCAAGATCGTACGAGACTGAGATAGCGTCATACTTTAATTCACTATTTTCAATTTTTCAATGAGAACAATCGAGGACGGGATATTCCATGGTGCGATATTGTTTAATCTTAAGAAATGACAAATGTATAATGTGTAATGGTGATCATTTTGTAGTTATGTAAGTTTAGAAAAGTATATAACTTTGCATAGAATATTAACTGACGATCAGAATTTGAGACGTTGAACGTCACATTGCCATCTTATAATAAATATCTAACGTAGTGCTACGATCAACATCTTGGTGTGTTAGCTTCAGTTACTGAAAGCATTACGATCCAGACTGGTACCTTAACTCGTAATTCCCCTAACTACCAGCGCAACAGATATTCTGCTAAAAGTGACTTTCATAGTCACACATGTGTTTATGGGTTTCTGAGTTATCGTGACAGAAAGCGATATTTTTTCCTCAATATTAGAAACACAAACACCGAGTCTGCAAGGTTCCTTGCTCGGGTTGTCAGAGAAAATTAATACTCGACATATTTTGTCTTGGTATCAAGCTGAGTGAAACCATTTCTGCAGCGTGGGTGCGGCAGTAAGGTCATCAGGGGTCAGAATGCCAACATGTAAATGTTTTCCCGCCAATTTACGATTGTTTTTGTACGATACAAACGCACTTCATTGCACTTTAATAACCTAACACCTTTTTCGAGCTCAGCTATCATATAAACATTTTCCCTCAAAAGTAGCTTGTCTGCAACATTTCATTTTTCATCAATTTTGCTCATTTCTCTATAGCCCCCCCCCCCCCGATTAAGCCGTCGACTTCAACATTTGTTTGTTCTTCGTCATTGGTGTAGATCTTTTGCAAATTTTGTTTTCGAAAATAGATAGTCTTGCAGGTTTTTTTTCCATCATTTGCTGTACAACTAGACAATGTATGATATTTTTATTCCGTGTATCAATTATAGTTTCCTTGTCTGCCTCCTACATCATTCTGGAATACTCATCATTGTATTTGGTTTGTCAATACAGCGTGTTAGTGTTTGACATGCCTCAGGGTAATTGTCAATCATTGAATCAGTCCTGGACTAAATTATTTTTTGTTTATCAACCCCAAACGGGACAGACATACAGAGAGACTGCGAAGGCATACTGCAGTACTGTGACCACACATTTACTTTGCAAATCAATGGTTCAACGACTTCGTTAGACCCCCACCAACGTACAAGGTTTGCATCGAACACGCGAATAAAATTTTGAACCTAAGCTTACACCATTCAGGATTCCAGTGCAGTTGGGTACTTGCGAAAGTACACAATAAGGACAGAAATATGTTATTTTACCTGCGAAAGTACACAATAAGGACAGAAATATGTTATTTTACCAACAATGTGTATGATTATAAATCTATTCATATATAAAGTAACTATTTTTGCACATTTCTTACGACTAATAGCATCTTCTGGCCCTGTGGGACAACTAAGGTTATAATAGAAAACAGTGATTTCTCCTTTCTACTAGGGAGGTTGCTTGTTTGGCAGTGAGTACGTAGTCATATTGACGATTTTTTTTCTCTTGTATTTGTGTCTTTTGTTTTGTATATCTATTATTATTATTATTATTTTGTTTTTTTGTTTGTTTGTTTTGTTTTTATTCTTGCTTCCCTTCGGGTTATCGAGAGGTAAGCTTACTTGGGATTTTGTTCAAAGTATCGACAAAGATGTTCAGTTCGTTTGAACTATGGTAGGACCTATACACTTTTCTTTAGTATACAAGCTTATGGATTTCATATAGTTTCTCTTCTGTCTCGGTGTGGGGAGAGAGAGAGAGAGAGAGAGAGAGAGAGAGAGAGAGAGAGCAAGATTGTTGAAGTATGGGCTTTTGAACAATGCCTTAGGCCTAAGGGACATGGTTCTACTCGTACAATAATATTAATTAAAGATATGAAAAAAATTCACCCAATCATAAGTATCAATATAACTATTGAAATAATCATACGAGCTACAATTCACAAGTCACAAAACTATCTCGCAAAATTCTCAAGTTAAAGTTTTTCCATAAAATATCGATCAAAATCAGTAAGTGGTAATTTAAAGCATACTTACTATAAGCTCACATAGGGAAATATGCCAATAAAACACCACTTGTCGTACATGTCTTGGTGGTTAGTGTCCGTTCTGTATGCAAATCAACTTTCAATTAACCGTTGGTGTTTTAATTACCAATGTGGGTATCTGGCATTCCGCCAACGGAGTAAATGAGCAGTCGATAAACATGATAAATGCTGAACGTGTTAATCTGTATTGTAGGATGGAAAAGGTCACGTAGCAAACAAGCCCACTTCAAGAAATTTTAGGCCTTGCGCGAAGAGGTGTTTTTTATTTGCAAATAGTTTTGATTTCTAAATGCATTTATTACAAATCTATTAAAAGTTTTGTGAGGAAGAAAATGAAGGGAAGAGAAGCTATTCGCAGACGCCGTTCTACTAGCGCCCCCCCACCCTCCATTCCCACCCTCCATTGGTTTTCTGACCTCAAATTCCCAGAAGGAAAATTCCTCGCTGACTATTAAACCCCTCCAAAAGTGTCCTCTACTCGCCACAAATGTTTGCCCTGAAGCCGATATTCCTACAAAGTCCCCGCAAACAGCTTCGATTCAGTCGGCAAATCTACTAGCTGCCTGCTGGACCCCTGCCCCTTATTAATTCGAGTTGTTCTGAGCAAAGAAGATCCTTCTCCTCCTATCGATTTCGAGTCTGCCCGTCCGTCCCCCTCCTCCTGATACACGAGGAAACATTGTTGGTCTAAACAATGAGCCGCTTACATACACCTGTTTATGCGAACGGCTTTGTCGACTGCCCCTAGCTATAACACAGAGACAGTGCATCGACGCGTGTCCCGTATGTAAAGTAGCAAACTTGCAGTTCACGATCCCCGTATGACGTATACCCATGCCGGGCCCCTCATACACGGCTTGCCATCAATCAATATCAGAGAAACGAGGATTTTTCTTATTATATATTATTTTGATACGCCACGTATGTGAAATATCACATTTAATATTGTTTTATCCCCCGAAGCTATTATTTTTCCAGTCAATATTTCTCCAGACGTAAGAATAGTGTCGAACGAGGCTGCAAGGTCATCCCTGGCCATCCAGCACGATCGGCGACGCCGGAAACAGTCAGTCTTGATTTCGTTCGCGGAATGCATGCAAACCAACGTACGATTTTCCACAAACCATTCGTCGCCTATTAGCTTGACAATTAGCGGTCAGTGCAGTTTCATCTTCGGACGGAAACCCGGGCAAGGTATGTCGATAATGTTGCTGTTTTATCACTAGTCAATAAATTATCTTACGAACAACTCTCTTTATTCATTCAATCGCCTCCAGTAGAAAGATGTTGCAGCATTTCGTTTCTAATACTGAACTCGACAGAGAAAATGTGTTCTTTCCTAAATGTAAAGGGTACATAAGCAGGCTCCGTATATCGACATATTTATGTCCTGTACTTTTATTACGTAACGAAGCAATCGGTTCGGGTTTGTTTAATTTATGTAACGGAATCATAACAGTAACACTGCACTGAGCTGTTCGTCAATTATCTGACGCCGTAGATATCGCGACTGTCGTGTCGCTGTGATCAATGCACAGCTCTTCGCAATCTCTCTTCGTGACAAAACTGTAAACATCGCGGTGATTCTAATGAAAAAAATCTGAAGTGTCGCAGAGAAATTATTTCGACGTGCGTTTGATCTATATAGCGGAGCAATGCAGGAGCAGGGACGTCAATTTTCATAGTAAAATGTTGTTCGGCGTTCAATTACAAATTCCATTTGGATGAACTCGGCTCAGTTATATTTATCTGGGTTGGTTTTACTTTGAAAGCAAGAGTTTAAAACACGTTGAGAGAATTTTGTATATTAGCGGTAGAGGAATTTCACCTCTGTGTACCCTCACGTAAATAGAAGAAACGCACATACAGGGTTTTACATCACTTTTTACTTTTGAGAGTCCCTGGGACCCCTGGTGTTAGAAAATGGGAGTCCTACATCAAAATATGGGGGTCCCAATTTATTTCAAAAGAATATTTTATGTTTATCCATGCCATGGTCTTCAGCGCATTTCTTAAAATTATTCTTACTATGAAAATTCTAGTTCATACTGAGGTCCCTCATTGATCAATTCAAAGAACACTATTCATAATTGAAATGATCTCATAACTTTAATGACAAGTTCACAAAGTTGTGAAATTTGAACAAGTATTCAAATTTGTCAAATTGACAAGAAGGTTATTTCATACTCTGAAATGGCATTCACCTAGCAAGTCCAGTAGGTTGAGTTCACACTCTGCCAGCAGCTCCTTCAGCAAATAACCTAGCATTGTTTATGAAGTCAAAATCATCTGTGATGGGGCCAACCAGTTTGATGAACATTAGTCTATTAAGCCTTTGAGGATTGAGTCTATTTCGTGCCCACTGTTTGATGGCATTTTGTACTGAAAAGCCCCTTCACATGGGGCAGAAGACACTGGTATGACAAGAGCAATTTTAGCAAGAATGGCAAGGTCAGGATACTCCTCTGTAAAATCAGTTAGCAACAGCTTGATATACATATCAAAATTCAGTGCGTCCGTGTGAGATCTTGTGAAGTGTTTGTAAACAAGAAAGTGTGCCCTAGCTCTATCAGCATCAATACCTGGTGTATTGTTATGATGATTCAACAGTTGATCAAGCTGGTTGACCCCATAGTCAGGTAGGTTGGCCAAATTTTCAGGATATCTGTGTGGGTTTAGAATACATCAAAACATTCCAGAATATTCATCTCATCATCTGGAAATCTGCAATCTAAATTCTGCAGTAGTTTGTTGATATAATTTTCTCGTACACTACAGAAGCTCTGTCTGAGTGGCTGATTGTAAGTGATTTGAATGTTTTTGTATGTGTTTTCTGACCATTGCCAGGAACATCACCCAAAGCATTAAACATGTGATGTCAGTGAATACATCGCACGGAAGGTCACGTTTAGCAATCAGGTAAACAGTACGTAATTGTGCAGCGTACGCCTCGAGTTCGTTACTCATACCCTGCACCTAGGTACCTGCCGGTCCTCTGCAGATTTGCGAGCAGTAGTAAATTGTGACCTCAAGCTTAGGATTTTAGCACTTGTGAGATGACTTTTCGAGTCCTGATGACGAGTGAGAGTTGAATGTTGAAAATTAGAACAACCTTCCGTGAACGGCATGTAACATTCGATTTCAAACATACATCGCATTCCATGACGTTTCGCTCTTCAGAATATCGAAGCCATTTAAATCTATCGAGCCAACTTCTGTTGAATATTCGTAATTTTGCTGACTTGGCCGGGGGATCTGATGTATCAGTATCGCATGGCGTAGCTGCTGTTTCGGCCTCGACCGAACCTACATCGTGCTGGTTGCTGCGGCCGTCGAAAAACTTTCGCAGATCGGCTTGTTTTGGGTATTTGACACGACAAGAAATCGACCAATTAAGAATCAGTTTACATTTTGAAAGTCACTTTTTACGGTATAATTTGTTTCCGCGGGTACCATTGGTCATCAAACAGTGGAGGCCAATGCACTACGGAGCATTCTATTAAAGTATGGGTAAGGTTTACTGGGATGTGTTTTACGTGTTCAGCAGCTTCGCGAGATATACACCGGCAACAGATATTTGTGCGTCCGAAGGGACGCGTAGTTTAGTTTTTGAGGGGTCCTGGGTCCGGTTTTATGCGTAAAGGACGCAGAAATGCGCGTCATGTAAAACCCTGCACATACATGGGAGGCCTTCGTTTATAATCGGTAATTGGCGACGCCCGCATATTGGTGAATGGGCCTTTCAAATGCTGAAAACATCAAGCCATTCAGCGAGTACAGGAATTTTCAACCCATTCATTCCAATGAAACCTGTCTGTGCACTGTAATATAGTCTTGTAACCTTGCATTTAGGTCAGTGAAATTAAAAACCTGTATATCATATGTCAACATGATATGAAGGCGGGTGGGGCATGTCAATGTCAAAGTGTTAAAGGGAGGCATCATTAGAGCTTAGGGAGGGGGGTGTCGTCAGAACTGTGCCTTTGCAACTTTCTTGTTTACAAACAAGCATGATGCATCACGTCAGAAAAGCAGCAACATGTAAATTTTACTGTGTATGGTACACTATGACAAACATGTTCTAACTTTCAACAATCGCCAATGTACCTTGGACAGTGTTTGCATAGGACGAATGGGTCCCATTGCGACCTTTTAGCACAGTTCTGGTGACCTTGAATATGGGGTTGGTCAGCATTAAGTCCCTCCTCCCAGATTCCTCCCTAGATTTGTATTGGTGGCAAACTCACCTCAAATGCTACCTGCTTTGTATACCTTTTGACAAAACCAACTGAAAGTGCCAAATTATTTTAGTGTATGTTCCTTTGCACATTACGTTTCATTTTGCCCTGTCCCTTGCATAGATCTTAAGGTGTCAAACCTATCCATAACATGCTATTGCATGCCATTAAAATGCACTTCTATTCAATTTTCCACACAAACTTGCCAGTGCCCAGTGTCCAACATGTGAAGAGTTGTTCTGGTCATGCAGTAATAGTAAAAGTAAACCTTTATTGAAACCATATTCCTATTTGCATGTTGATCATAAAACACAATAAAGTGTGTTATCAAAGAAAGCTGACAAGCAATACAGACAATATCAAAAATTAAATGTCTGTAATAAATACATAGGCGAATATATATATATATATATATATATATATATATATATATATATATATATATATATATATATATATATATATATATATCATATAAGTGTTTGTTTTTTATTTCTTTTTTCTCTTTGTTTAAAGCATGTATAAATACACAGTGTTCCTTTATACATTTTAGTTAAAATGACATTCAAACTTGTTCCTTTCAGCGTCCTGGAGTAAAATGATGCTGGAATATGGTTAAACAGATGTGATACATTAAAGATGGACAGTATGCATTCACAAAGTTTGCAAGTTGAGCAGCATAGAAAGTATGAAAGTAGACAAGTGTAGGAAGATTGACAGTTACAAATCACCATGGAAACCAAGCAGACGTTTGAAAGATGCAGAACACACTTGGAAATCTAGTGCGTGATAATCAGAATAATCTTGCCGTAGATAAGAATTTGAAATTCAGCGCCTGCGATTTGGTGAAGAGTGGGAGTGCTCTGCACACGTGCAGAGAAGACAGCCACAGTGATGATAACAGCGGAGACGGTTGTCAACAGCAACCAATGGGCTTGCTGCAGACAAAGAAGAGAGAGAGAATCGGGCAAGAAAACGATGATGGAGACGTTGCGACAAAAATTCCCAAAACGGACGGTTTGGCTGTCGACGCGTGCGTGAAAGATATGACTGAGAATAAGATGAAAGATTTTGATAAAAACGAAGGATTATCTAGCGTGGAAGGAATCGGTGCTGTATGTGGAGAAAGTGGGAAGAAGTTCTTTTCCGGCAAACCGGTCCCGATACTTACGGTGTCCAACGCATTGCCTTCAAGCGGAAAACCTTTTAATTTTCAGGAATCTGTGAAAAGTAAGAATCTTGAACTTGAAACGTTGGCTAGGAATCCAACTCAAACACAATCGCCTTGTTCTGTTACTGAGATCTCAAATATTAAGAAACAAACTACAAACAGCGTTGAGAGTAAAACAAACGATGTTACCATAGCAACCAAAATTGAACATCCAAAATTAGAGGAGGACAAGAAACCGCTCGGTGATGGATGTGAGAGGATAAAAGTTGCCTTGACTAAACTGAAAAGTAAAGGGGAATATTGGAATAAGGAATCCAAGGAATTGGTCAAATCCATTGGGGATTGTTACTGGGATTTCCCGGAATCAAGAGAAAAACTATCAACAGTTTTCAGACAACATGGAGGTGCAGGTAAGATTGAGGATATCAACCACTGGATCATAGGGGTGGTCAGAATTGGGAAGATAATCTGCAGAGCAAATGTGGTGATTTTGTTTTGGTTACCCACAATGCATTTGAGGGCTCTCATCCGGCTGCCACAACACAGTCTGGGGAAATCCCAGTCAAAAATTTAGGAGCAAATATAAAAGTGGTGTGATACAGACAAGAATGATGTGTTATTAGGGCAGCTGATCCATGATGTCAATTGTTTTGAGACAAAGTCAAGGAAACAATAGCAATTATGTAGAAGACGATTTTAAAGTCCTTTCTTGGTACTGATTTGGTATGATGACTGTTATATTTTGGATCACTTGTCCCCCTGATGTATCCCTTTTGTCTATATCGTACCGTATTTGCTCTGAATTTTCTGAATGGAATTTCCTCTGTGGGGTTGGCTGGATTAGCGTTCTTCAGTGCAATGCGGTAAAAACATCTTCATTCTTACTTAAATTGTCATTCACACAGCATTGAGGAATAGGTAAGTGTTAAGAATCCACCATTGGGCTTGATGGCCCTAAGGGGTGATCAAGAATGGATCACAATGCTGTTCTGCAAAAGTGATTTAACATATTTTAAATTTTACTTATACTGGTGCTGCAAGAAAATAGTGTGTGAATGGTCGCTTTGCTTTTCCGAAAATGTGTCAAATTTTGGAATATCTTGTCCTGATTCTGACAAACCTACCCCAAGCACTATTGATGATGTCTAACTGTCATTACTGCAATGACTTTAAGTTTAACAGTTTAATGTTCACAGCTGTTTGTAAAGCCACAAAAATAATGGTATTTTCTATAAAACTCAACAACTTCCTGATTTGTTTTGGATGAACCTGGTGTGATTTTGTTTGTGGACAATAGATTCATGCAACCATTTAAGGATTTTTTTTCAGAATTTTATTAGTTTACAGAAAAATTTACAGCGAATGTAGAGACTATATACTGGTACAGTGTACCTGACATAGTTTTAGTATGGCTGAGTACAGGGTTGGAAATTTGCCAAAAATCAGATTCCTGTACAAACTTGTCAGATAATTTGACAGAACTTTAACTACTCTAAGGTTATCAGTTGTTACAATGTTGCAAGTGTCAGCAATATCTTATCTATGATAAAAAGAGACTTTCTTCAATGATCCTGGTGGCATAAAAGTCAACACTTTGCAATATTGTTATCTTTGGAAAGTTTCACTGTATCATGTGATATAATAGTTGTTCACCCCTGATTCCCTGTAAACAGGTCCACAATCACCATTAATAACAATGGCTTTGGGCCAAACCATTGTGGTGAAAGGGTTAAAGTTGTTGTAAGTATCTGAAAACATATCTTCATGAGTGCTACCAGCATTACATGTCTACTCTATGGATTTCAACACTGGAACACTGCATGAAGAAAACACAGAGCCATTTCTGTTAGATACGAGTACAACCCACTGAAATAAACAGCCAGCTGAATATTGGTTAATGGTTTTAATACACAACTAGAACCGTCAAAATTGTCAAAACAACTAGAATTTCAGTCAGACTAAATAACATACAGTAATTGGCATTTTATACTCAGAGGGACATATTTACAAACAAAGTACCCCTTAAAGACCTTGTTTATTTCAATTTGCATATTATTAATCTTATTTGGCAAAAAATACCAGTTTGTCACATGGTATTAATCCAATATTACAATTATTATTATTGTGTACATAAATATTGCACTGAATTTGAATTTAAAAGTATCCCTGTAACAATATTTATTTGTAATTTGGAATGCAAATCTCAGAGATTACATTTACGCAAATAAAAACACAGGATTGCTTTTGCTAATTTGTGTATCAGAAGCTAGATATACGGTACAGGGTTTGTTTTTATTACATGCAACATGGAATACTGTAATACATGTGTCATAATCCTTGTTTTGTGATCAAGTTTAAACCCTCTACCAGTACATATACACTGAAATACACAGACATTGGTAACACAGTGCAAGTCACATTGAAGTACATTATTCTGTTGAAATTCTTGGTAAAATTAGTTGAAAACAATGGATGTGTAAAAACTTCAGAAAATGTATAGAAGAGAAATATAAACAAAAAAAAAATCTAGGAACATACCGTTATACCATATACATAGCAGTGTAAACATTGTTTTGAATTCTCTCTGCATGATTCTATAGTTATGGCATGTATACATCATGACGAAAGATTGAGCAATAAAAACTCAATTATAATATGATTTGTTATCACTGTACAAACACTTTGATACAGTGGTTAAATGTATCAGCTACAACCACTCTGCAAGGTACATCATCTGTCAGTGCTATACCAGTGGGCCAGGTCAGCCCATCACTATCACTATCAATACGACAAACAAACTTACCACTACTCTCAAACTTTAGTAGACTACTAGGGGTAGAATAGCTACTAGTAGTAGTAACATAGACAAATTGATCATTTTCAATTGCTATTCCTTTGGGATATCTCATCTTACCATCCCCACTCTGACAATCAAAGGAATACAAATACTGGTCATCTGCATTGAATACCTGGATACGCTGGCTGTCATAGTCTGCTACAAATACCATTCCAGTAGTTGCTATTGCTACTACCAAGGGACAATTGAATTGCCCTTGACCTTTACCTTCTGACCCAAATGATCTAAGGTATTTGCCATGTTGTGTATAAATCCTGACACAATTCCCATCTCCATCTGTTACATAGACATTGCCATCTACAGGACTAATCCCAATACCATGAGGAGTTTTCAGCTCATTTTGTCCAAAGTATCTGATGACATGTCCATTCTCATCACTGACAACTACTTGCTTATTGCTGTCATCTAAACTATAGTATGTACTATTATCTCCTGATAAAGCTATATCACATGGTGTGAAAGGCTTCTCAAACTCTTTGAATTTCAAGAATTTCTTAAATTTTCCCTCTCTCGTGCTTATCTGCAACCTATAATTGTTCCTATCTGCAGTGACAATGTCTCTGTCTTTGTTTATGGCCACACTCCAAGGCTGGTTGTACTGTCCCTCAGCACTTCCTTGACTGCCAATGGTCTTCATCAATCCTTTGATGACAGGTATGATGACAGGACAGCCTGGTATTGGTTGATCTCCTATTGTCATGGTAACTTGATATTTTCCATCCAATTGTCCAGCCACTGTAACTCTGTGTGTACCATCTCTGTTATCATCTACATAAATGTCTTCCCATGATGCATCAGGTTTTCTTACCTTGGCTTTCACTGGTTGTTTTAGGATGACTTGTTTTCCTATGGAATCTCTGGTTGTGATCAGTAGGTCTGCAGAGTCACCTTTCAGGAGTTGTTTTGGAATGTTTTCAACTGTACACTTTGACATACACACATCAGATTTCAGTATTCCCAGAATTCCATGCTCACTGTACTGATCATGTGGTGTGAATGTTAAGTCCTCATGTTCAGTGTCTGCTTCAGTTTCCATGGTAATTAGTTGTTTGATACGAGTACTAACATCACCCTTTGCTGAGAGAAGTTGAGCAGCATTCCCATGATGCATTAGTGTCTTGATGTAACTGCATGCACTCTTAATGTTACCATGTTTTAATTCCATCTCATCAATATCAACAGCTGCTCTTTTAATTTTCATTTTGTAATTGTTTTTCAGTTCATCTATCAGTCTCTGCTCTTCTCTCTTTATTTTCTTGATGATTTCTTCTGCTTTCATTCTCACCTTCCTTTCTTCTCTGCTGCACTGCTCTGTAAGATCAGTGTGTATCTGCTTGGCCAGGGTTTTGTTCTTTTCAGCTTCCTGTTCTTTCACTTTCAGTTTGTCAACCATGGCTTTCAATTCTGTAAGATACTCATCTGCTGCATCTTTCAAGTCTCTGTGTACATGTTTTGGTATGCGGTGTTTGACTATGGTGCAGTCTGTACAGACAGGTAGCTGACAGGTTTCACAGTAGAATTTGACCTCATTCTGGGTGTGAATATTGCAATATTCCACTGCTTGTAGTGGTATTGGACTGGTCGACTTTGCTGTTTGATATTCTCCAACAGTTATCAATTTATGTGTCTGCGTAAATGGTAGATTTCCATGTACCGTAACACAGTTATTACAAAGATAATGTCTGCACTCCATACATCTGTGAGTGGCTGTGTTCTTTGTGCATCCTCCACACCTGATCTCAGTTCCCTGCATAGACTCCAGTCGTTGCTTGAATATTTCAATTAGATTGCTCATAAAGAAGTGGCCTTTTATTGCTGGCACTCCTCCAACAGGAAGCTGATATTGCTGTCGACATTCTGGACAGTTTAGAGATCCAGTCTTCTCAACCAGTGTGACTAAACACTTCTCACAGAATGTATGCAGACATGGTAGAATTTTAGGAGACTTGAACTGCTCCAGACAGATGGTACAACACAGGAAATCTTCACCGATTTCTTCCAAAACTTTACGTTCAGGAGCAGCAGCCATTGTGTGTTCTGTAGGTGTGTCAGTAAACCAGTCCGAGACAGATGTAGGACCTGTAACAGATAAGGCCCCTCAACATGATATTATTATGTTTTTAAATGGTGTCCTGTGATCTATGAATGGTTAAAGTCCTGAGTGTAGAGAAATTCTGTATATACACTATACACTATCTTAGGGAGTTCTTGATGTCGTCTTGATCAAACAATCCATTTTGTAAAATGTTGTCATGTGATGAAGGTTGGAGGTCATTCTAACAATAAATTTTTATGTGTAAAGGTTTCCTATGGTACTGTGACAGCCTTAAGCTTATGTATAACACCTGGTTGACCAATCTTACTTGTTACCCAAAACGTTTTGTTTTTGATGAAAAATTTTGCATTTAGTATGCTGACTGGTAGAGGAGTTGATGATTTTTTTGACTCCTGAATATGATCCAAAGATTTATGAAGTTTTGTAAATGTTAGGTCACACAGAATGGAAAGTATTTTCTCATATTAAAAGTGCAAAAAAATTAGTGATTTTTTTTGGTTTGGTTAATTTGCAAATTATTCAGTACAAAGAAAAATTTACAAAAAGGATGCCACTGAAAATAACATTAAAATAAATCATTGAAAAACACTTGTCGGGGACTAAACAAGAAAGTGAAAAACTTATTCCCATTGTGGTCCTTAAATTAAAATAGGCAAAGTCACAGTATCCAAGTAACTCTCGCTAAAACTAGTAGAAAATACAAAACTTCAAAAGACCAAAATAATCCAAGTTGAATGCAGTCAAAACATGACAACAAAAGGAACAGTTAGAATACCCTCAGTCTTCATGTTTGAGTACAGATACATTTTAACCTTCTTTTTGAAAAACCTGTAAGCAATGACTTAAGTTATAATTATTAATATCATTGCACTATCCTATTTAGCTCCTGAAATCAGGAATGAATGTTGACCATGAGAACCAAAGGCTGGTGATTGAACAGAATATGAACTTGATCTGGTGTGGTATGAATGATGGTTTGATGTTAAATTAAAATGTTTCAGAGAAATATTTATGGGCTAGACTATTGACCACTGGGTATACGCGATATAATATAAACTAGCTGATCTACTCTTTGTTCAACAGGCAGCCAGCATGGTTGTTTGAAATGCTTTAAATATTTTCAATGTTATATTTGAGTCTGTATCATCACCTCCATGTGTTTGAGCTGACAAGGTTTGGAATTCAGAAAACTGTCATCAAGTTAGTTTACAGAAGTATTAATATTACTATATTTATTTAGTGCTATAGATCACTGGCCATAAAGTTGGACTATACCTTGGTACAGATATTCAGACTTTTAAACTTTTAATATCTTCTTTTGGCCTACTGCTTGTGTTTGCTCATTTTGAGACTTACGGAGTACTGGTAAATAAAGTTTTCACTTGCTTTGTTGTGTGAAATTCTGGAATTATATATATATATATATATATATATATATATATATATATATATATACATATATAAATATATATATATATATATATATATATATATATATATATATATATATATATATACATATATATATATAAGTAGTCTAATATAGGGATGGTGCCTTGAATTTAAAACATTGGTAAATGTTGGGTAATTTGTTTCTCTAGTCCCAAAATTTGCATGGTGATACCCCCTATTTTTATTCTTGATTTTGAAAGGGAATGGTTGAAAGCTTGTTTGAGGAAAGTGTGAGCAAAAGTTTAAGTCTTTCATTTTTGAGGTGATCAGAATGGAACACAATGCTTTAGTGTAAGAGTGATTTAATGTATTGTTAGTTTTACTGATGTTGCTGCTTTTGCAAGAAAATAGTGACATGACTTGAAAAAAGTGTAGAATTCTAGAAACAGAGTGAATGCCAAGATATCCTTATTCTGACAGTCCTGTCCTAAGCTCTAATGGTGACATCCTTAGACTGTCGTTACTGCGATTAGTTTGCTGTTTACAGTAGTTTGAAAAGCCTCACAAATTGTGGTGTTTTCCATAAAATTCAATGATCTCCTGATTTATTTTGGATGAAACTGGCATGATTTGTTTGTCACAGATTCATGCAATTTTTGGGAATTCTTGCTTAATTTCATGTTCTTACAGAAAATTTACTAAACAATAAGGTGACTATCAACCAGTAGTGTCCCTTAGTTTTATTAGGCTGAGTATAGTGTTTTTGCCAAAAATCAGATTCCTATACAAACGTGTCAGATAACTTGACAGTGAACTACTTTACGGTTAGCAGTTGTTACAATGTTGCAAGTGTCAGTGATATCTTATCTCTGATAAAAAGACACTTTCTTCAATGACCCTGGTTGCACTTGAAAGTCAACAGATTGCAATATTGTTATCTTTGGAAAATTTGATTGTGTAATACTAGCAGTTAAAGTATCTGAATACAAATATTACTGAGTACTACCAGCATTACATGTCTACAGAAGGGATTTCAACCCCAAAACATTTCATTAAGAAAACACAGAGCTGATAAACAACTCACTGTTCAAAACGAACAGCAAACACACTATTAGTTTTAATGGGTTTAATACTCAACAAAAACTGTCAGAATGTTGAAAATAGCAATTGTTTCAGGCTGGCTCATCAGAATAAATAACATAGTGATTGGCATTTTATACTCAGAGGGACTTATTTACAAACAGAAAGTATTTCCCATCTAAGACATTCTTTTAAATTTGCATATCGATAATCTCATTAGGTGAAATATACCAGTTTGTCACGTGTGGTATGATTCAATATATTACAATGTTGATTACTTTGTAAATAAATCTTACAATGAATTTGGTACCAGAAGTATCCCTTTAACATTCTGTAAGTGTAATGGGAGAAACAAATGTCAGAGATTACATTATAATTTGTGTATTAAAATAAAGACAGAGCTTACTTTGTTTTTGCTAATTTGCATATCAACTTGTGAAAATACAGGATTTATTTTTTCACATGCAACATGGAACACAGTATGTAATACATTTGTAATAATTCTCACTTTTTTCATAAAGTTTATTCTTTCTACCAGTTCATATAAATTGAAATCCACAGTCATTCAATACATAATATTTGTTTTTATCAGGAGGATGTGACACCAATTCAGATGATGAAAAAGTGTTGTCATCAAAACAAATATTATTTATCAAATTTAAGCACCACCTAGAATTATAGAAGTGAAAATTATTTCAGTAGATACATTAGCTTCTAAGGAAAAATACTGCATGAGATAACATGAAAACAAGACAACAAAAGACATTTTATGATATTTTTCCTAATAACTAAACAAAGTCTACATGTATCTACCTATCTATCTATCTATCTATCTATCTATCTTTGTATTTCGCAGGTTATATATATATATATATATATATATAATATATATATATATATATATATATATATATATATATATATATATATATATATATATATATAATCTACCTATCTGACGATTGCATGTATGCGTGAAACTCGAGTAATAGGTACCAAACATACTTGATGTGTTCTCATATTTATTGTAATATTGCTCTGCATCCCTGCATCTAGCACTTTACCCCTCTGAGAAGATACAAACAAGTACAGGTATATATATATATATATATATATATATATATATATATATATATATATATATATATATATATATATATATATATATCAGGTTATCCCATATTCTACCTGTACATGTCAACTAAAATTTATGGAATACAGAAATTAAAATTTTGAATTCAGTTTCAGCTGGCACATAAGTATTTCATATCGTCTTAAAATATAAATTTCAGAAATGTCTGGAATATACTGGTTGTCATCGACATGAAAGATGACCATTACCTTCTAAAACTAAAGAAAGACATGATATTTTGTTTGTATACCGGTATCAATACTGCCTTAGGTTACCTGAAAAGTCAATGCCTGCTACCTACATCTGATACTGTTTTATCTGACAATGAAACCATGACTCTGCTTTTCGAAAGAAATTATTAATTTCTCAACTTTGTGTTGCCTACAAAGCAAAAGAAGATTAAAATTATGACATTCTAAAGTGAATCTTTAAATTTCCCTTAAAGGACATGTATTGAACCATGAAAAAGTTTCTACAACAAGAAAAACATATAACTGCCCGTTGACTTGTGGCAATAGGCCACTTTATGTCTTCTCTTTGCTGTGTGTAAAATGTGAGTCTGTCTATGGTACAAAAGATGAATTGCATACTAACTTACAGAGATAAAGTAATTGTTTGAAATTTACTCTGCTTGATATAAATGTACAAGTACATGCTCTGATCATGGCATATATAACATATGATGAAGTATTGAGCAACAAAATACAATCTCATATGATTTATTGTGATGTTTCTCACTGTACAAACACTTTGATGCAGTGGTTGTTGGTATCAGCTACAATCACCCTGCAAGGTACATCATCTGTCACAGTGTCAGTGCTATGCCAGTGGGGCAGTCCAGCCCATCACTATCACTATCAATATGACAAACAAACTTACCACTACTCTCAAACTTCAATAGAGTACCACTCTCTAACTTCAGCTCACCACTAGGGGTATAATAAACACCACCAGTGGTAATGTAGAGATATTTGTCATTTTCAATCGCTATTTTTCTGGGACATCTCATCTTACCATCCCCGCTCTGACAATCAAAGGAATACAAATACTGGTCATCTGCATTGAATACCTGGATATGCTTGTTATTGTATTCTGCTACAAATATCATTCCATTTGTTGCTATGACTACACCCCAGGGACAATTGAATTGCCCTTGACCTTGACCTTGTGACCCAAATGACTTAAGATATTTGCCATGTTGTGTATAAACCCTGACACAATGCCCTCCCCAGTCTGTTACATAGATATTGCCATCTACAGGACTAATCCCAATACCCCGTGGATTTTTCAACTCATTTTGTCCAAAGCTTCTGATGACATGTCCATTCTCATCACTGACAACTACTTGCTTGTTGTTATAATCTAAACTATAGTGTGTATTATCAATTGATATAGCTATATCACGTGGTGTGTATGGCTTCTTAAACTGTTTGAATTTCAGGCATTTCAGAAATTGTCCCTCTTTATCTGTTATCTGCAATCTATGATTTTCTGTATCTGCAGTAACGATATGTCTGTTTTTGTCTATGTCCACACTCCATGGATATATATGCTGTCCGTCAGCACTTCCTTGACAGCCAATTGTCTTCACCAATCCTTTGATGACAGGTATGATGACAGGACAGCCTGGTATTGGTTTATCTGCTGTTGTCATGGTTACTTGATATTTTCCATCCAATTGTCCAGCCACTATGACTTCGTGTGTGCCATCTCTGTTATCAGCTACATAAATGTCTTCCCATGATGCATCAGGCTTTATTACCTTGGCTTTCACTTGTTGTTTTGGGATGACTTGTTTTCCAGTGGAATCTCTGGTTGTGATCAGTAGGTCTGCAGAGTCACCTTTCCAGAGTTGTTTAGGAATGTTTTCAACTGTGCACTTTGACAAACACACGTCAGATTCTAGTGTTCCCAGAATTCCATGCTCACTGTACTCATCAGTGGGTGTTAATATAAAGTCCTCATGTTTAGTACCTGCTGTAGTTTCCATAGTAATCAGTTGCTTGATACGAGTACCAACATCACCCTTTGTGGAGAGAAGTTGAGCAGCATTCCCATGATGCATCATTGTCTCAATGTAACTGCATGCACTCTTAATGTTACCATGTTTTAATTCCATCTCATCAACATCAATAGTTGCTTTTTTAATTTCATTTTGTAATTGTTTTTCAGTTCATCTATGAGTCTCTGCTCTTCTCTCTTTATTTTTTTGATGATTTCTTCTGCTTTCATTCTCACCTTCCTTTCTTCTCTGCTGCACTGCTCTGTAAGATCAGTGTGTATCTGCTTGGCCAGGGTTTTGTTCTTTTCGGCTTCCTGTTCTTTCACTTTCAGTTTGTCAACCATGGCTTTCAATTCTGTAAGATACTCATCTGCTGCATCGTTCAAGTGACTGTGTACATGTTGAGGTATGCGATGTTTGACTATGGTGCAGTCTGTACAGACAGGTACCTGACAGGTTTCACAGTAGAATTTGACCTCATTCTTGATGTGAACATTGCAATATTGTACTGCTTGTAGTGTTACTGGACTGGTTGACTTTGCTGTTTCATATTCACCAATGGTTATCAGTTGATGTGTCTGTGTAAATGGTAAATTTTGATGTACCTTAACACAGTTGTTACAGAGATATTGTCTGCAATCCACACATCTGTGAGTGGCTGTGTTCTCTTTGCAACCTCCACATCTGATCTCAGTTCCCTGCATAGACCCCAGTCGTTGCTTGAATATTTCAACCAAATTGCTCATAAAGAAGTTGCCTTTTATCGCTGGCACTCCTCCAACTGGAAGCTGATATTGCTGTCGACATTCTGGACAGTTTAGAGATTCAGTCTTCTCAACCAGTGTGACTAAACACTGCTCACAGAATGTATGCAGACATGGTAGAATTTTAGGAGACTTGAACTGCTCCAGACAGATGGTACAACACAGGAAATCTTCACCAATTTCTTCCAAAACTTTTCGTGCAGGAGAAGCAGCCATTGTGCATCTAGGTGAAGTGGTAGTAAAACAAGTGGAGACAGGTACCGATCTGATAGTGGATGTAAAGGCCCCTCAACAGCTCTTGTTGTCACATGAAGTATGAATTATTAGAGATGTGTAGGAATGCAAATTCTACATTAATAATATTAACCAAGAGAATTGTTGATAATCTACTTTTTTTATCAGGTGATGCATTGCATTCAACATTGCTGTGTGACAAAGGTCAGAGATCATTTGAACAACTATGCCATTACATTGAAGATAATTTTCTTAGATTCGAAGATAAATAGAGCTGTATAGAACATAAGTTTAACCTATGCAGAGAACACTGGAGCTGTATTCCCTGTTAACCAAAATGACATGTCAATGACCCAAGAAAACGCAGTAAAAATTAGAAAATGTTAAAATATATAATCTATGGACTGGTATGACAAGTGTACTTAAAGAAATTTCCAGAAATTCTCAAAATCACCCAATGGTGTATATATAGTTTTGTAAGAAACACTTACTGGGAGAAGTATTGTCTTATATTGAAACTGTGAAAAAACATTCATCAGTTTATTGTTTACAAAGTAATGTCACCAGATTTTCTAACAAGTGACATCTTTTGCCTGTACCCTGACTTCATAGAATGATAGGAATTTCAGATGCCATCATGAATTACTTTGCTCTGAGTGCTGGGAAATTTCAGTGAGATCCTGTACTTGTGTGTTTGATACAGAAATGTTACTACATTGTGATAGCCGAAGATTTGTAATTATATCTTGTGAAAAGATGCTTTCTCATGTCTCATGAGGAAAATGATGAAGCATATTTTTCTGGATCTACCGTACTAAAGTAGTCTAAAATTTTAATTCAGCCAGAGTATGAGGTTTTCTTCTGAATATTTCCCATGAATCAGAACAATGGTACCAAGCCATTATCTACCTCTCAGTCATAAATTCCATAGTGACAAACTCGATGTAACAAACCAAAACAACACAACACAGATAAACAACAAACTTGTTTCGTTACACACAGCAAAAGTCAAATCTTTAGAAGAAAAAAATCATACGGACCATAGGTAAAGACAACTGAGAAGTAATTTCAGGCGTTTTGAAAATGGTAAACACTTTCTGTCCCACATGTGTCACCCGCCATATATCAATATCTGTATGTGACAATCAGAAGTGGTCATAATCTATCTGTAAGTCAAAATGTGAAGTTGTCATTACTTATCTGTCAGTCAAAATAGGAAGTGGTCTATATCTATCTGTCAGTAAAAAAATGGTCTTTATCAATCTGTAAGTCAAAATAGGAAGTGGTCTTTATCTATAGATAAGATATATCAAACTTATCTATCAGTTCATGATGCCTGCCAAATACGGTATGCATTTGAATGTAGAGACAGTTTTAATCTTGAATGAAATTTGATCATAACAGAGTAATTACTTCATTTGTTCAGTATATAAATGACCCTACATGTGTAGATTTCAAGCTGAAATTACGAAATAGGTACTGTTTGACTATTTCCATGGCAACAACTGCAGTTGTGCATTAATGTACTGTGTTATGTTGCACCAAAGGAGGGACTGTTTTTGCACAAATTTAAACAATTTTAAACTGGCATTGTCTTTGTGAGTGGCAATACATCCAGAAAATACTGTTTTGGTATTTCAGTAGAAAAGCTGTACTTACCATTGAAGATTAAATTGCAGGAGGGTTAGATCCAACATAGACCAGGCAAAGATATGTAATAAACCACACCTAGTGACAGTATAACACAAGATCTTGACCAGTTCATGTGATCGAGCAACAGCAAGTGTATATATGGAGTGAACTGGTCAAAATTGAGTTGTATACCCGTTGCTGATGAGGTTTATCACTATGATATTATAATATCAAATTGAAATTCTGGTGTGAAACGTCAAAAGAGGGAACTTTTCTGTGGCTGAGAGCCTGTGCTTGTTCCAACTGTATTATTTTGCTAATATAGCATGTTTATTTCCACCTATCCACCAATCAGATTGTAGTATTTTCACCATCAATATACTGGTATGATACAATTGAGGCTGGACAATTGATAAAAGTGATTTGATTCAGAAAATTTGATCATTCTGTATCAGGCATCACAAATGACAGAATGTGTTGAGTATGGTAAAATGAAATACCATTCATTCCCTGATATCATTCTGATGTATTGTTGACATGTTGGTGTCTTCACTGACGTTACAGCCTTGAAACATAAACTAAGGTAGAAAGATAGATTGGTAATTGTAATGATATAGCGCCCTCACAGTCAGTTAGGGTGTTGTGATTTTAATGGCCTCTTGCATGTTTCTATGGTTACCATGTCATTTTCCATGCATTCCCTTTGTTTACTCTACAGTTTATAGAAGCATAAAGCTTAGTAGCTGCAGACTGTAGCTCGAGGTTTTGCCTGGGTATTTGGGTTCTTTAGCCCAAATACCCAGGCAACACCTCGAGCTTCAGTACTGCTGTTAAACAGATAGATACAGCTATACTACTGTATGGTACTGTCGTCTTTTGGCAGTTGAACACCATTTTGTTTGGTTGCAGAGTTTGGCAAAACCGTGGTGGTGCATGGATTCAACCAGAACCTGAAACAGCTCTATGTTTCATTTTTGGTGATTGAGTGTGATAAGGAGACCCAGTTTCAGCCCACCACTTGACAGTTTTTCTACACAAGAATGTTTCCCATCTTAGACCAACTTCAATCATCATACCAATGTCAATACATATGAACTGAAATACACACACTGCATGTCAGGGCTACCTAGTGTGATAATGTAACCAAGTTGATTGGATCAAATTATGTGAAGATTTTCTATGGGAGAGTAATCCATGCTTTTTGATCAAGTTTATTCCCTCTACCAGTACATGTGAACTGAAACACACAGACATTATTTACAATACAAGCCACATTGAAATACATTATTCTCTTTAATTCACATAAAGATAAAGGTGAAACAATTCTACAAAAATTAAAGAAGAGAAATGTAAACAAAGAAATGCATTGAATGACAAAAAAAAACTCTCTGCATGAGATGACATCAAGACAGAAAAAACATTGATATCTTTTCGAATACTGAAAACTATCCGTCTGTTTGTCTGTCTGTCTGTCTATTGTTTCTACCTGGACATCTCAGTCGATCAAGAAATCATGGAATACAGAAAAATATTCGTCTTAAAATATAAATTTCTGAAATGTCTTGAATATGCAGGTTGTCATTGACATTAATAATAATCAACTTCTTAAAGTCAAGAAAAATAAAATATTTTGTTTGTGTATATCATTAATGCCTGAGGTCACATGAAAAGTCTATCCCCTGCTACCAAAAATTGCGAATGGTTTAAATACTCTAAGTATTACGATGGAAATGATTGTGCTTTCTGCAGCGTGTTGCCAGAAAGCAGATTACATTAATAACATGCTAACATGAATCTTTAAAATTTCTTTAAAGCACTTTTATCGACTATGAAACGTGTCTATAAAAAGAAAAACGTTTAATTGCCTGCTGATTGATAGAAATGGAAAGCTTTTTGTTTTCTCTATGCTGTGTATAAAATGTGAGTCTATCTATGGTGAGAAAAGATGAACCACATACTAACTTACAGACATACCGGTACATGTAAATGTTTTAAATACTCTCTGCTTGATATGAATGTAACTGGTACATCCTGTAATCATGGCATCTATACATCATGATGAAGTATTCAGCAACAAAACACACATTATTTACTGTGATGCTATCACTGTACAAACACTTTGATGCAGTGGTTGTTGGTATCAGCTACAACCACCCTGCAAGGTACATCATCTGTCAGTGCCATACCAGTGGGGTGGTTCAGCCCATCACTATCACTATCAATACGACAAACAAACTTACCACTACTCTCAAACTTCAGTACACGACTATCACTTGCAGTAACATAGACATATTTATCATTTTCAATTGCTATTCCCCTGGGATATCTCATCTGACCATCCCCACTCTGACAATCAAAGGAATACAAATACTGGTCATGTGCATTGAATACCTGAATACGCCTGTTACCATAGTCTGATACAAATACCATTCCAGTACTTGAAATGACTACACCCCAGGGACCACAGAATTGCCCTTGATCATTACCTTCTGACCCAAATGATCTAAGATATTGCCATGTCTTGTATAAACCCTGACATAATACCCAACCCAGTCTGTCACATAGAAATTACCATCTACAGGACTAATACCAATACCATATGGATTTTTCAACTCATTTTGTCCAAAGTATCTGATGACATGTCCATTCTCATCACTGACAACTACTTGCTTATTGTTGTTATCTAAACTACAGTATGTATTATCACTTGATATAGCTATATTATATGGTGTGAAAGGCTTCTTTAACTGGTTGAATTTCAAGAATTTCTTAAATTTTCCCTTGTGTTGGTTTCTGCAACCTAGTATTGCCTCTATCAGCAGTGACAATGTCTCTGTCTTTGTTTATGGCCACACCGTAGGGATTGCTGTACTGTCCCTCAGCATTTCCTTTACTGCCAATGGTCTTCACCAATCCTTTGATGACAGGTATGATTACAGGACAGCCTGGTATTGGTTGATTTCCTATTGTCATGGTAACTTGATATTGTCCATCCAATTGTCCAGCCACTGTAACTTTGTGTGTACCATCTCTGTTATCGGCTACATTGATGTCTTCCCATGATGCATCAGATTTTCTTACCTTGGCTTTCACTGGTTGTTTTGGGATGACTTGTTTTCCTGTGGAATCTCTGGTTGTGATCAGTAGGTCTGCAGAGTCACCTTTCAGGAGTTGTTTGGAATGTTTTCTACTGTACACTTTGACATGCAGACATCAGATTTCAGTATTCCCAGAATTCCATGCTCACACATTGCATCATGTGGTGTGAATGTTAAGTCTTCATGTTCAGTGTTTGCTTCAGTTTCCATGGTAATTAGTTGCTTGATTCGAGTGCCAACATCAACCTTTGTGGAGAGAAGTTGAGCAGCATTCCCATGATGCATCAGTGTCTCTATGTAACTGCATGCACTCTTAATATTACCATGTTTTAATTCCATCTCGTCGACATCAATAGCTGCTTTTTTAATTTTCATTTTGTAATTGTTTTTCAGTTCGTCTATCAGTCTCTGCTCTTCTCTCTTTATTTTCTTGATGATTTCTTCTGCTTTCATTCTCACCTTCCTTTCTTCTCTGCTGCACTGCTCTGTAAGATCAGTGTGTATCTGCTTGGCCAGGGTTTTGTTCTTTTCAGCTTCCTGTTCTTTCACTTTCAGTTTGTCAACCATGGCTTTCAATTCTGTGAGGTAGTCATCTGCTGCATCTTTCAAGTCTCTGTGTACATGTTCTGGTATGCGGTGTTTGACTATGGTGCAGTCTGTACAGACAGGTACCTGACAGGTTTCACAGTAGAATTTGACCTCATTCTTTGTGTGGACATTGCAATATTCTACTGCTTGTAGTGTTACTGGACTGGTTGACTTTGCTGTTTCATATTCTCCAATTGTCATCAGTAGATGTGTCTGCGTAAATGGCAGATTTTGATGTACTGTAACACAGTTGTCACAAAGATAATATCTGCACTCCACACATCTGTGAGTGGCTGTGTTCTTTTTGCAAGCTTGACATCTGATCTCAGTTCCCTGCACAGACTCCAGTCGCTGCTTGAATATCTCAACCAGATTGCTCATAAAGAAGTTGCCTTTTATTGCTGGCACTCCTCCAACAGGAAGCTGATATTGCTGTCGACATTCTGGACAGTTTAGAGATCCAGTCTTCTCAACCAGTGTGACTAAACACTGCTCACAGAATGTATGCAGACATGGTAGAATTTTAGGAGACTTGAACTGCTCCAGACAGATGGTACAACACAGGAAATCTTCACCAATTTCTTCCAAAACTTTACGTTCAGGAGCAGCAGCCATTGTGTGTTTTGTCAGTAAACCAGTCCGAGATAGACATACCGTAGGGCCTGTAGCAGATAGGGCCCCTCAACATGATATTATTATACTTTTAAATGGTGTCATGTGATCCATGAATGATTAAAGTCCTGAACGCATAGAAATTCTGTATATACACTATACACTAACTTAGGGAGTTCTTGATGATGTCTTGATCAGGCAATCCATTTTGTAAAATGTTGTCATGTGATGAAGGTCAGAGGTCATTTTAACAATACATTTTTATGTGTAAAGGTTTCCTAGGGTGCTGTGACTGCCATAAGCTTAAATTTATAACACCTGATTGACCTATCTTGCTTGTTACCCAAAAAGTTTAATTTTTCATGAAAAATTGTGCATTTAGTATGCTGATGGGTAGAGGAGTTGGTGATTTTTTTGACTCCTGAATATGATCCAAAGAGTTATGAAGTTTTGTAAATGTTAGGTCACACAGAACGGTAAGTGTTTACTCACATTAAAAGTGCAAAAAAGTTAGTGTTTATTTTTGGTTTGGTTGATTGGCAAATTATTCAGTACAAAAAAAATGAAATTACAAAAAGGATGCCACTGAAAAGAACATGAAAAAAATCACTGAAAAACACTTGTCGGGGACTAAACAAGAAAGTTAAAAACTTATTTCCATAATGGCCAAAAAGTCAGTATCCCTGTAACTTTCACTAAAACTAACTGAAAATACAAAACTTCAAAAAACCAAAATAATCCAAGTTGAATGCAGTCAAACAAACACACATTACAACAAAAAGAACAGGTAGAATACCCTCAGTCTTCAATTTGAGTACAGAAAATTTTAACCTTCTTTTTGAAAGCCTGTAAGCAATGACTTGAGTTATAAATATTGAATATCATTGCACTATTTAGCTCCTGAAATCTGAAGTGAATGTTGACCATGAGAACCAAAGGCTGGTGATTGAACAGAATACACTGTATGAACTTGATCTGGTGTGGTATGAATGATAGTTTGATGTTAAATTAAAATATTCAGAGAAATACTTAGGGGCTAGACTATTGACCACCGAGTATACCTGATATAATATAAACTGGTCTACTCTTTGTTCAACAGGCAGCCAGCATGGTTGTTTGAAATGCTTTAAATATTGTAAATAACTATGCTAATTGGTGTATGTGTTCTTGGAGGTAAATTAAGAACATATTTGACTAATTTATTTTGGGAGCTCTACAAGTTTGACCTTGTACACTTTGTTAAACTTGAAAACCAAGATGTACAAGCATAGTGATAATGACATTGAATTAGGGAAGCGAATTGTAATTTCCTTATATTACAATCCAAGAAATGAGATTTCCAATACACAGGAATATGAGACAGACATTAATTTTGTTGAAGACATTCTTTGCCATAGACTCTCCATTGAGCGATTGGTCAATATCTGCTCCCAAATATTTCACTGGGGTTTTCTGAGAAACTTCAAGTCCATCACAAACGAATTTAACCCCTTTGCACCCTGACCCTCTGGTACTCTATGACGTCATCGGACATTTATGTCCGAGCAGGGTTCAAAGGGTTAAGTTTGGAGTTTGTTTTCATCCAATGCTTGAAAGTAAATAAGATTGACTCAGACTGGTTTAGTGTGTTTTATTTGGTCTCCCGGTATTTCAATGCTGTCTCCCTTGTTACAATCTGTTTTATGATACTAACCAATGACAAATTCATCTACCCTTGGTACATTATGTGGAAAGTTTCATAAATATGACTGTTATCACCTTCTCAGTGCCACAGTTTTGTCACCCAACATCTTTATTTGAGTCTGTATCATCATCTGTATGTCTGTGAGCTGACAAGGATTGGAATTCAGAAAACTGTCATCAAGTTAGTTTACAGAAGTATTAATAGTACATATTCTATTCAATGTTGTAGGCTACAGGTCTATAGGTAGAATGTCCCTTGGGACAGATATTCAGACTTTTAAACTTTTGGCCTGCTGCTTGTGGACACTCATTTTGACGCTTATGGAGTAAATAAAGTTTTCACTAGCTTTGTTGTGTGAAATTCTGGAATTTTATTTATATAATCTAGCACAGGGATAACGGCCATTTTGAATTTAAAATATTGGTAAATGTTGGGTAATTTGGTTCCCTTGTACCAAAATTTGTATGGTTTACCTGTGATTTTTATTTTTCATTTTGAAAGAGACTGGTTGAAAGTTTGTTTCAGGAAAGTTTGAGAAAAATTAACACAGATTTCCAAATCTGATATTCACAAGAGTTTTAATCCTAACTTCCAAATTATTCGAAAGTTGCTGCTGCTTTTGAATTAAAATCATTTTAATTCAAAAAAGGAGTGCTCTCCTAAAACTATCAATTTTCAGACAACATGGAGGAGCAGGTAAGATTGAGGATACCAGTGGACTGTAGGGGTGGTCAGTATTGGAAAAATAATCTGCAGAGTGTATGTGGTGATAGTGTTGGCTCTCATCCGGCTGCTTCAATACTGTCTGGCGAAATCCCGATCAAGATCTCCAAGAAAGGTGGTGTGATACAGACAAGAGCCATGCATGTTGGAGCAGCTGGTCCATGATGTAAATTGTTTTGAGACAAAGTCAAAGAAACTACTATATCATCAAGGTTACGTAAAAGAGAATTTCAAAGTCTTTTCTTTGTAATGGTTGGGATCAAAGACTTGTACATCGTGGATCAGTTGCTTCCCTGATGCGTCCCTCTTGTCTATATATGCCGTCTTTGGCCAGAGATTTTTGAAAGGAATTCCCTGTTTGGGGGAGATTCTGGATGAGAGCTCTTCAGTGCAGTCTGGGTAGCTTAAGTAAGACTGATGTGGTTAGAAATGTTTCCGTTTATACCATAACTGTCGTTCAGACAGAATGGAGGAGTAGGTACATGTAAACATCAAGGATCAACCATTGGATTGTAGGGGTGGTAAGAATGGAACAGAATGCTGTAGTGCAAAAGTGATTTAACATACCGGTATTTGAAGTTTTACTGTTGCTTCTTTTATAAGAAAATAGTGACATGACTTGAAATACTGTGGAATTCCAGAAAAAGTATGAATATTCTGTCGCAGTCAGCGCTCTCCTAAATACATCAAATTAGAATGGTAAGACATGTACGTGCCGTTATTCAAACAATCCTGTCCCAAGCTGTAATTGTGATGTCTAACTGTCATTACCAGTATTGCAGTATCTGTTACTGCTCCCAAAATATGTCAAATTTATAATATGCTGAGAAAAAATGTACATGCCCTTATACCAGTATTTATTTATTATTTTATTCATTCATTCATTCATTCATTCATTCATTCATTCATTCATTCATTTATTTATTTATTTATTTATTTATTTATTATTTGTTGCAACCCTTTTAAGGGCTCACTAAAAATAAAAGGAGCAGCAAATTATTCTGGGCATTGAAAATGCAAATAAAAAGTTACAAGAACTAGCTGAAAATTTCTAACAAAGAAAACAAGCCATTATTATCAACCAGTAATACTTTTGCAATCTTGTCCCAAGCTGTAATGGTGAAGTCCAACTGTCATTACTACAAAATCTATTACTTTGCTGTCTACAGCTGTTTGTAAAACCACAGAAATTGTGGTATTTTCCATAAAATTCAACAACTTCCTGTTTTATCTTGGATGAAACTGGTGTGATTTTGTTTGTGGATGCAGATTCATTCAATGTTTTAGGAATTTTTTTTGAATTTCATATGTTTAAGGAAAATTTTACAACAAATATAGTGACTACATACCAGGTATATACTGTTATACTTAGTGTAAGTGATGTAGTTTAGTATGGCTGAGTATATAAGTGTTGGATATTTGCCAAAAATCAGATTCCTGTACAAACTTGTCAGGTAACTTGACAGTTGACTACTCTAAGGTTATCAGTTGTTACAATGTTGCAAGTGTCAGTGATATCTTCTTTATGATACAAAGACACTTTCTTCAATAATCCTGGTGGCATATAAGTGAACATATTGCAATATTGTTATCTTTGGAAAGTTTTACTGTATCATGTGATAGCTTAAAGTTGTTCACCCCAATATCCTGTAAACAGGTCCACAATCACCTTTGATAACAATGGCTTTGGGCCAAACCATTGTGGTGAAAGGGTTAAAGTTGTTGTAAGTATCTGAAAACATATCTTCATGAGTGCTACCAGCATTACTTGTCTACTCTATGGATTTCAACACTGGAACACTGCATGAAGAAAACACAGAGCTGTTAGATACCAGTACAACCCACTGAAATAAACAGCCAGCTCAATATTGGTTAATGGTTTTAATACACAACTAGAACCGTCAAAATTTTCAAAACAACTAGAATTTCAGTCAGGCTAAATAACATATTGTCATTGGCATTTTATACTCGCAGGGACATATTTACAAACAAAGTACCCCTCAAAGACATTATTTATTTCATTTTGCATATCATTAATCTGATTTGGCAAAAAATACCAGTTTGTCACTTGTGTTATTAATCCCATATTACAATTATTATTGTGTACATAAATATTGCACTGAATTTGGTGTTAAAAGTATCTCTGTAACAATATTTGTTTGTAATTTGGGATGCAAATCTCAGAGATTACATTTATGTAAATAAAAACACAGGATTGCTTTTGCTGATTTGCATATCAGCTGCGAAATATACAGGTTTTCTTTTTTTACATGCAACATGGAATAGTGTAATACATGTGTCATAATCCTTGTTTTGTGATCAAGTTTAAGCCCTCTACCAGAATGTATACATTGAAAAACATAGATACTGATAACACAATGGAAGTCACATTGAAGTACATCAATCTGTTGAAATACTCGGTAAAATTAGTTGTAAACAATTGGTGTGTACCAACTTCAGAAAATGTATAGAAGAGAAATACAAACAAAGAAAAATCTAGGAACACATACATAGCAGTGTAAACATTGTTTTGAATTCGCTCTGCATGATTCTATAGTTAAGGCATGTATACATCATGAAGAAGGATTGAGCAAAAAACTCAATTATAATATAATTTGTTATCACTGTACAAACACGTTGATGCAGTGGTTGCCCCAATCTGATACAACCACCCTGCAAGGTACATCATCTGTCAGTGCTATACCAGTTGGGTAGTTCAGCCCATCACTATCACTATCAATACGACAAACAAACTTGCCACTACTATCAAACTTCAGTAGACTACAATCCTCAGTCTTCACTTCACTACCTTGCCTATAAACCCTACCAGTGGTAATGTAGAGATATTTATCATTTTCAATTGCTATTCCTCTGGGACGTCTCATCTTACCATCCCCACTCTGACAATCAAAGGAATACAAATACTGGTCATCTGCATTGAATACCTGGATACACTGGTTACTGTAGTCTGCTACAAATACCATTCCAGTACTTGAAATGACTACACCCAAGGGACCATTGCATTGCCCTTGACCTTTACCTTCTGACCCAAATGACCTAAGGTATTTACCATGTTGTGTATAAACCCTGACACAATGCCCACCATTATCTGTCACATAGACATTGCCATCTACAGGACTAATCCCAATACTATATGGATCTTTCAACTCATTTTGTCCAAAGTATCTGATGACATATCCATTCTCATCACTGACAACTACTTGCTTATTGTTGTTATCTAAACAATAGTATGTATTATTGCTTGATATTGCTATATCACATGGTCTGAAAGGCTTCTCAAAACGTTTGTATGTCAAGAATTTCTTAAATTTTCCCTCTATTGTGCTTATCTGCAACCTATAATTGCCTTTATCTGAAGTGACAATGTCTCTGTTTTTGTCTATGGCCACACTATACGGATAGAAATACTCTCCCACATCACGTCCTTGACTGCCAATGGTCTTCACCAATCCTTTGATGACAGGTATGATGACAGGACAGCCTGGTATTGGTTGATCTCCTATTGTCATGCTAACTTGATGTTTTCCATCTGATTGTCCAGCCACAGTAACTCTGTGTGTACCGTCTCTGTTATACATTGATATCTTCCCATGATGCATTAGGTTTTCTTACCTTGGCTTTCACTTGTTGTTTTGGGATGACTTGTTTTCCTGTGGAATCTCTGGTTGTGATCATTAGATCTGCAGAGTCACCTTTCCAGAGTTGTTTTGGAATGTTTTCAACTGTACACTTTGACATACACACATCAGATTTCAGTATTCCAAGAATTCCATGCTCACTGTACTCATCATTTGGTGTGAATGTTAAGTCCTCATGTTCAGTGTCTGCTTCAGTTTCCGTAGTAATCAGTTGTTTGATACGAGTACCAATATCACCCTTCGTAGAGAGAAGTTGGGCAGCATTCCCATGATGCATCAGTGTCTCTATGTAACTGCATGCACTCTTAATGTTACCATGTTTTAATTCCATCTCATCAATATCAATAGCTGCTCTTTTAATTTTCATTTTGTAATCATTTTTCGTCTATCTGCAGTCTCTGCTCTTCTCTCTTTATTTTCTTGATGATTTCTTCTGCTTTCATTCTCACCTTCCTTTCTTCTCTGCTGCACTGCTCTGTAAGATCAGTGTGTATCTGCTTGGCCAGGGTTTTGTTCTTTTCAGCTTCCTGTTCTTTCACTTTCAGTTTGTCAACCATGGCTTTCAATTCTGTAAGATACTCATCTGCTGCATCTTTCAAGTCTCTGTGTACATGTTCTGGTATGCGGTGTTTGACTATGGTGCAGTCTGTACAGACAGGTACCTGACAGGTTTCACAGTAGAATTTGACCTCATTCTTTCTGTGGAGACTTCAATATTCCACTGCTTGTAGTGTTACTGGACTGGTTGACTTTGCTGTTTCATATTCTCCAATGGTCATCAGTTGATGTGTCTGTGTGACGGGCAGATTTCTGTGAGCCGTGACACAGTTGTTACAAAGATAATGTCTGCACTCCACACACCTGTGAGTGGCTGTATTCTGTTGGCAGCCTTCGCACTTGATCTCAGTTCCCTGCATGGACTCCAGTCGTTGCTTGAATATTTCAATCATATTGCTCATAAAGAAGTTGCCTTTTATTGCTGGCACTCCTCCAACAGGAAGCTGATATTGCTGTCGACATTCTGGACAGTTTAGAGATCCAGTCTTCTCAACCAGTGTGACTAAACACTGCTCACAGAATGTATGCAGACATGGTAGAATTTTAGGAGACTTGAACTGCTCCAGACAGATGGTACAACACAGGAAATCTTCACCGATTTCTTCCAAAACTTTACGTTCAGGAGCAGCAGCCATTGTGTGTTGTAGGTGTGTCAGTAAACCAATGTGAGACCTGTACAGAGCTGATAGCAGATAAGACCCCTCAACATGGTTTGTTATATGGTGTCATGTGACCTATGAATGGTTCAAGTCCTGAACCTATTGAAATTCTACATATACAGTATACACTAACTTAGGGAGTTCTTGATGACATCTTGATCAGGCGATCCATTTCATAAAATATTGTAGTGTGGTGAATTGGTCAGAGGTCATTTTAGCTCCCATAGCCATATGTATATATGGCAATGGAAGCTATTCTTATAGCTAGGAAAATGTCTGTATGTATGTATGTCTGTATGTCTGTGTGTCTGTGTGTCTGTATGTCTGTATGTCTGTATGTCTGTCCGTCAACATCAACAACTCCAAAACCGCTGCACATTTCATCTTCATATTTGGTGTGTACATGGATGATGGGCTGTAGATGAGATTTTGTTCAAATGAAGTTGTCATTGCCAAAAATTGCAAATTAGGTAAAAAATGTAAAAACACTCAAAATTCAAAAACTCAATAACCACTGAGCAGATTACATGAAAAGTTAGCATGTAAGTTCTTTGGGCTGACCTGAAATGATTGTGCACATCTTGGGTCAGTATCTTGGACTTGCTATTTTTCATGAATTTTTTTGTAATTTTCTCCCATTTTTGGTCAAAAAATCTCCTTCTCTGAAACCACAAGTCCGATTGATTTGAAACTTGGTATGGAAGTGCATAGGAGTGACCTTTCCCAAATTTGGGCAAATCGTGGTGAAATTTGCATATTTTTAGTTTACACGTCCATAGACTCCCATGTATAAGGCAGATCTCCATAGACTCCCATGTATAAGGCCACGAAAAATAAAAATTTAGTTTCTCATCATATTGCAAAAAGGATGCAGTGACACAATTTTTAGTCCCCACGGATGAAGTCCAGTGAGCTTATAGATTGGGTCATGTCCGTCTGTTCGTCCATCCATCCGTGAGTCCATCCGTTCACCGCAGATATCTCGGATATTTTGACAAAATGTCATGTGACCTTGATGACCTTTGATCTCAAATATACATATTTGTCCATAACTCAGTAACCACAAGTGCTAGCACCCTTCATATATGGTATGATGGGACAGCTTATGACGCCACATATTGTACCTCATTAATTATGCACATATCTAATTTTGAGCGAGCCAATAGAGCTAGAGGTCTGATTTTGATATATAGGGATAACTTAGCAAAACAATTTTTTTGACAAAATGTCACGTGACCTCGGTGACCTTTGACCTCAAATATACATATTTGTCCATAACTCAGTAACCACAAGTGCTACAGCCTTCATGTATGGTATGATGGGACATCCTTATGACCCCACATTTTGTACCTCATTAATTATGCACATATCTAATTTTGAGCGAGCCAATAGAGCTAGAGGTCTGATTTTTGGTATATAGGGATAACTTAGCAATACAATTTTTTTGACAAAATGTCACATGACCTCAGTGACCTTTGACCTCAAATATACATATTTGTCCATAACTCAGTAACCACAAGTGCTACAGCCTTCATGTATGGTATGATGGGACACCTTATGATGCCACATATTGTACCTCATTAATTATGTGCATATCTAATTTGAGCGAGCCAATAGAGCTAGAGGTCTGATTTTTGGTATATAGGGATAACTTAGCAAAACAATTTTTTTGACAAAATGTCACATGACCTCGGTGACCTTTGACCTCAAATATACATATTTGTCCATAACTCAGTAACCACAAGTGCTACAGCCTTCATGTATGGTATGATGGGACACCTTATGATGCCACATATTGTACCTCATTAATTATGCGCATATCTAATTTTGAGCCAGCCAATAGAGCTAGAGGTCTGATTTTTGGTATATAGGGATAACTTAGCAAAACAATTTTTTTTGACAAAAGTCACGTGACCTCGGTGACCTTTGACCTCAAACATACATATTTGTCCATAACTCGGTAACCACAAGTGCTACAGCCTTCATGTTTGGTATGATTGGACACCTTATGACGCCACATACTGTACCTCAATAATTATGCGCATATCTCATTCTGAGCGAGCCAATAGAGCTGGATGTCTGATTTTTGGTATATAGGGATAACTATAGGAGAGAAATTTTTTGACAAATGTCATGTGACCTCGATGACCTTTTACCTAAGATATATGTTTATGTCAATAAATAAGTAACCATAAGTACTATGTCCTTTGTATTTAGTAGGATGGGAGACCTTATGACAACACACACTTTACCTCATTCATTATGTACACATCTAATTCTGGGCAAGCGAATAGAGCTAGAGATCTGATTTTTTGGCATATAGGGATTAATTAGCAATATAATTTTTTTTTTCAAAATGTCATGTGACCTCGATGACCTTTGACCTTGATTATACATATATATGCATATTTCAGTAACCACAAGTTCTATACCCTCCAATTTTGACAGGATATTAGACCTTAAGATGTCACATCTTGTACCTCATTTATAATGCGCATATGTATTTCTTGGCTGGCCAATACTGCTAGAGGTTGATCTTTTTTTTCCCGACTTAGAACCATCTAGACATGCCTCATGTGTTTCAAATTGGGAACAACGACATAAACCTATGTGCCCATAGATCTCAACATATACAGTCCAGTGATACTTCTAATGACCACATTTTCCTGCCCCATCAAGACTAATACTTCTATTACAAGTGGAGACTATGTCATTGTAAATGACTTGTTGAGTTAATGGTTGTATCACAGTATTCGATATATCTAATTCTGTATTTTTTCCATTTTATATTCTGAATAATTACATTAAACATATTTCACTGTCTCCAGTACATTTCATTTAAGTATTTTCACTTCATGCACTTTATCCCTTTCACACATGTTCAAATATCTGACCAGAGAACAAACACTAAATAGTCCAGATGGGAGCTACAGTGTCATTGACGCTATTTTTTTTAACAATACGTTTTTATGTCCAAAGGTTTCCTAGGGTTATTACATGATAGCCATAAACTTACATGTATGTATGGAACCGTATGGACCTATCTAACTTACTTGTGACCCAAAGAATAAGAATTTTGTACATTTACATGTAGTATGCTACCTAATATGATCCAAAGATTTATAAAGATTTGTAAGTGTTAGGTCACGTTGACTGGAAGAAGTATTTGCTCCTATTAACAGTAAAAAAAATTGGTGTTCTATGTTTTATTTTGTAATTAAATATTTCCCAGTATTTCAATGCTGTTTCCACTATTGAACTCTGCTCTATGACTTTAACCAATGACAAATTCCTTAGACCAAGGTACATGTACCATATGTGGAAAGTTTCATAAAATAAAAATGACAATATTAAATATCAGCAGTTTACACTTTGTCAATGGAATCTCATTAAACACAGTTTTGTTATCCAACATGTTTTATTTGAGTCTGTATCATCACCTGTATGTGTTTGAGCTGACAAGGTTTGGAATTCAGAAAACTGTCATCAAACTGGTTTACAGAAGTATTAATATTACTATATTTATTTAGTGCTATAGATCACTGGCCATAAAGTTGGAATATACCTTGGGACAGATATTCAGACTTTTAAACTTTTAATATCTTCTTTTGACCTACTGCTTGTGGAGGCTTATTTTGAGGCTTAGAGAGTACTGGTAAATAAAGTTTTCACTAGCTTTGTTGTGTGAAATTCTGGGATTTTATTTAATATATAGTCTAATACAGGGATGGCGCCTTGAATTTAAAATATTGGTAAATGTTGGGTAATTTTTTTCTCATGTCCCAAAATTTGCACAGTGACGCCCCCCCCCCCCTCCGGATTTTTATTCTTGATTTTGAAAGAAAATGATTGAAAGCTTGTTTGAGGAAAGTGTGAGCAAAAGTTTATAAGTCTTCATTTTTGAGATGCCAACTACCTTAATGTAAACACAGATTTCCAAATCCGACAGTTAGGAGAGGTTTTCTCGAAACTCCCAATTCATTCAGTTGCTGCTTTTCAATGAAAATAATTCATAAAAGGAGCACACTCCTCAAATGTTTCATCCTCAAACGTGTTAGTTTTCAGACAACATGGAGGAGCAGGTATAAGATTGGGGATACCACAAGAGCCATGCATTCTGGGAGCAGCCTGGTCCATGATAAAAATTGTTTTAAGACAAAGTCATGGAATATCAGTAATGTAGAAGATGATTTCAAAGTCCTTTCTTGGTACTCAACAATGACTTTGACATCATGGATCAGTTTGCTCCCCTGATGCATTGCTCTTGTCTACAGGTATATTGCGCCGTCTTTGCTTGGAGATTTTTGTATGGAATTTCCTGTGTGGAAGATTCTGGATGAGAAGCTCTTCAGTGCAATATGAGTAACCAAGACTAATGTGGTGAAAATATTTTAATTCTTACCGTGGCATTTACACAAGGATCAACCATTGGTAATTGTAGGGGTGATCAGAATGGAACACAATGCTTTAATATAGTGCAAGAGTGATTTAATGTATTTTAAGTTTTACTGTTGCTTCTTATGCAAGAAAATAGTGACATGACTTGAAAAACGGCGGAATTCTAGAAACAGTATGAATATTCTCTCCGCTCCCCAAAATACATCTAATTTAGAGTGCCAAGATATGTACATGTCTTATTCTGACATTATCCTGTCCTAAGCTCTGATGGTGACATCCAACTGTCGTTACTGCGATTAGTTTGCTGTTTACAGTAGTTTGAAAAGCCTCACAATTGTGGTGTTTTCCATAAAATTCAACAATATCCTGATTGATTTGGATGAAACTGGCATGATTTGTTTACACAGATTTATGTAAATATTTTTGCAATTTCTTGCTTAATTTCATGTTCGTACAGAATATTTACGAAACA